>NW_017306825.1:77876-90965 GCF_000935625.1 Nanorana parkeri | reverse complement strand
CTTCATGCCGATTAAATATAAATAGACCCCGCGGCAGATGCGTGATAGCAGCAACACTGAAATAATATGATAATATTATTGAAAATGTAATAAAATGATTGTGTCGCGCTGTGAACCAAAGTATCACACAAAATAATATCCAAGTCTGTCTCCTAACATCTACACAATTATGTGTGAAAAATATAAATCCCAATCTAGTTATTAAAAACTCCTATATAATAGAAATAAACCCACATGAGCTATGCATGTGCAAAGGTGCATATTGTAATGTTGGGGAGCTCACAGAGCACTCGCACAGCGTTTTTCCATTAACAAAGTTTTTTTTCTTTCCAAAAGGTAGACAATCAAGAAGTCTAACATAATATAGCTTGCTGCTGCATATAACGGATACGGGCTCACCAATCCTCGGGATGTCTCTCACACTCAGTGTCCCAATCCTGTAACACTTTTCTCTTGCAGCACTGCTACTCTGGCCTCAATCTTCAGGGCCACTGTCTTTGACCTCCCGACAACTCTCAGTAACGTGCCAACCTGCACCATAGGTTTCACACACCCACAACTCCCTGCTGCACTGGCCTCCACAGACTCCTTGGTGGAGTTCTCCTGACTCACAGGTGGGGCCCTGAACACATCCCAGCACACTCTTCATGAGTGTGCTGGTCACTACTAACCCACGGACACAGGACTGGAGATTTCGTACCACCCAGAGCTCTATGAAATCTCCTGGCTCCAGGATCCCAACTAGGATCCAGAAAACAAGGAAAGGACCGAAAAGGCAGTTCTCTCCTGGTACGTGTACTTTCTTCCCAGACTCCTCCACTCAGCCCCTCTGGCTGAGAATCCTGGGCCACTTTGAGGCCACATAACACAGTGGTATTGCCACGCAATGCCACAATATAAACATCTACCGTATTTAAAATATGACAACAAATGTATTAATGTGACTGTGGTCATCCACATTAATATAGTGTTAAAGTGCGTAGTGTTCAGTTCACATCAATTGCTTCAATCAGTGTAAATTATCAGTCCACGTAAAGTGCTTCAGTCATGCAAACAACGTTGGGTGTATCCACTCGTATTACATCTATTGACCGTGTCTTCACCCGTGTGAAAAAACAATATCTGCCTCTCACCTTATGGATAAACCTCTCGGAGAGAAGGTCATCAGCGTGTTACCTCATTTGTAGCCAGGAAGGGGTTCTCCTGCCTTTAATCAGTCAAAGGATCATTTCACAGACTCCTCTAATGTTTAATGCCAATCAATCCAGTAGGTGTCACGCATCCACACCGACATTTAAACAGAATATAGATCATTGCACAGACCGTTTGATTACCATGGAGCATCCCTTTATTTGTAAAAACTACTCGCATTCGATGAGCTCAATCAATGGCAGAGTACAAGTGTTCCTCAGTTCCGCCTCGTGTCGGCAAACTTTGCCCTAAATCTTCATTCCTAGAGGGGAACTTGATTATCTTAGCACGTTTTTACCGCGATTCGCTGTAAAAAACCGCGCGACAAACGCCCGTTTCCGATGGCTACTTGGCTGTATCCCAATGGAAACGAGAGACCAAAACGCCCCAAAGAAGTACATGTACTTCTTTGGGCGTAGGCTGTTTTGTATCGCGTTCGGACGGGCGGAAATACGGCAAGGTGTGAACCAGACCCATTGAATACAATGGGATTTAGATGTTTGAGCGTGTTGTAGAGCGTTCGTCGAGCGTTGAACGCGCTACAAAACGTTCAAGTGTGAACCAGGCCTTAAGGCCTGGTTCACACCAAATGCAGACCAGATCTGCATGAGTTTCTGCACATGCAGTGCAGTGTGTTATGCCGTGTTTTAAATGCGTTAAGGCCGTTTTTGGTTAAAAAAAAAAAATATATATATTTTTTTAAAAGCTTAAAATGTGCTTTCAGTGCGTTTCAGGGCGTTTGCATGCGCTTTTGATGCGTTTGCATGAGTTCCAGAGCAGGTAAAATAGGGCTTGCTGCAGTTTTTTTACATGCTCTGGAACTGAACGCTGCGTTTTGAACTAGAGCCCAAAATACCATTGGAATACATTGGTTGCAGTTTTGATCCGGTCTGTAACTGCTCTGCTCCTGGAATGCCCTTGGTGTGAACTAGCCCTAAGACTGAATTAACAGAAATGCGAAAGGATCATTCGTCCAATGAAAGAGATCCCGTTCTGTAGATCATATCAATGATCTTTTTAGTGATGGTTTTATATACTGTATATAGAACAATAAATTATCGATTTATAGATTTGATATAGCAATAGTTTTCTCTTTTAGATGAAAACATTGGTCAGCATTGGAAGATATTTATTAGTCGAACCACTAAGGAGGTGCAGCAGTTTTCTGAATGTTGCGATTCTTTCATCCAAATGATTGTTTTGTTAGAACAGTCGCATCCTTACGTGTGTGACCAGCATTAGCCGAATAAACATTCAAAATGGCCCATTTCTTCACAGCGCTATCTAATGCCTACAGTTAGCTTTGGGGAAAGGACACGGTAGAGTCTGTTATACTTTCAGCAAACAGATAAAGAAGTGGACTGGATTGCTGGCCTGTTTTTAAACCCTGCCTAATGAAGTGTTGCTAGGCAAATTGCATTTCAATCAGTTTAATCCTCTGAATGTCATGTACAGGTCTGCTCTTTGAGAGCTAAAGCACCAGTCAAAAAACTGACAGCAGGTCAGCTTGGAATAAATATCCGCTAATAGATGGTTAGCTTACACAGCGGCCTGTTAACAATCTCTATAACATTATGCATTAGGCATGTTACAGCATATGTCCCAGATTTGATGCTCAGCAAAAATGCATATTTTTCTAATTAAAGCTTTTTCCCCTTCATTCAGCATGGCAGTTCAGTGGGTTTCAGCATATGCCAATCATTGCTGTCTTGTGTTTGAGTACATTTCCCAGTGCTTTTAGCATGAGCCATGGAATTGTTCATGCCCACTATCACTCAACCCCAAGTTGCAAGATAGAAATGGAGTGAGGGTGTAGGGTTTTCAGTCCCTTGGGGCCACGTCTTTATTTTGTGGCCCTTAAATGTTTTCTACTTGTTGAGTTGCTTATGTAGAACAAACATGCGCCTATCAAGCATCGCAATGTTTTACTGACGGCATTCAGTGACCCAATGCATAGAAAACAATACAAGCGATTGCATCTCCCATATTTCTTTCCTGATGAGTTCTTTGCTGACCATTTAGATCCTTTTAGGGTACAGGTAAACGACTCAAGTCGTGCGATGGTTGTAAAGTGTATGGCCAGCTTTAGCAATCCTGATCACTAACGTTAATTAGGCCTTCAGCTACTCAGACAAGCAGTAAATTGGTGTTTATGGAATGTTTGGGGCAAATTATGAATTCTATAGACGGTAACAGGCTGAAAAGATGCTATGGTGATAACTTCAGGTAGGCGTTCAGTGTTTGCATTTTTTCTATGCAAAACAGCTGCAATTCCAGCTGTACAAATAGATTTTTCTGCTGATGATGAATAAGAAAGGTCAGCTTTATGAAAGTCTTTTCTAGATAATTGTACAATTGATTTAAAGTCACATGTTTCCTCAGAGTGCTAACTGAAAACGTTGGGCTGCCATTGCTGACGTGTTTGAATGTGCATATTCTATACAATGCTCAAGAAGCTGACAATATGTACAGGAGAGAATTACAGAGGGTACAAGAACGGGCATAATGTGCAGTAGAGGAGTGTGAAAGGGTATGAGAGTGGACAATATGCACAGGGGAGGAGTGTGAAGCGTATGAGAGTAGACAATATGTGCAGGAGAGGGGTGCAGAGTGTATGACTTCGGGAAATATGTGCAGGACAGGAGTGTGGAGGGTATGAGAGCAGGCAATATGTGCAGGACAGGAGCGTGGAGGGTATGCGAGCAGGCAATATGTGCAGGACAGGAGCGTGGAGGGTGTAAAATCAGGCAATGTGTGCAGGGTATGAGGGCAGGCAATATGTGCAGGAGAGGGGTGCAGAGTGTATGACTTCGGGAAATATGTGCAGGACAGGAGCGTGGAGGGTGTAAAATCAGGCAATGAGGGCAGGCAATATGTGCAGGAGAGGGGTGCAGAGTGTATGACTTCGGGAAATATGTGCAGGACAGGAGCGTGGAGGGTGTAAAATCAGGCAATGAGGGCAGGCAATATGTGCAGGAGAGGGGTGCAGAGTGTATGACTTCGGGAAATATGTGCAGGACAGGAGCGTGGAGGGTGTAAAATCAGGCAATGAGGGCAGGCAATATGTGCAGGAGAGGGGTGCAGAGTGTATGACTTCGGGAAATATGTGCAGGACAGGAGCGTGGAGGGGGTGAAAGCAGGCAATATGTGCAGGACAGGAGTGTGGAGGGTATGCGAGATGACAATATATACAGTAGAGGAGTGTGGAGGGTATGAGAGCGGGGCAGTATGTGCAGGAGAGGAGTATGGAGAGAATGTTGGTAGGCAGTATGTGCTAGAGATATTTGTGTAGTGTATCACGGGGAACTTTTTTTTTACAGGAGTGGGGTGGGGATGGTATGACTGTGGGCAGTATGTGCAGGAGAGGAGCCTTGGAGGATATAATAGGAGTATTGTGTGCAGGAGAGAAGTGCATAATGCAGTGCAGTAGAGAAGTATTGTAGGGTATTATTACAGGGGCAGTATCTGAAGGAGAGGAATGTGGCTGCCTGGCACTATATGCTGAGAAGATTGTAGAGGCAAAGCAGTGGCAGTATGTGAAGGAAGAGCAGTGCAGGTGGAAACTCACTACCGACGGGTAAAATGGAAACACAAGTGTTACATGTGGTTGTGTTTCTGGTCCCTTTCCTTTTTAATACCATAGAATGTCCAGTCAAAATCTCAAATATAACTGTGACTGTAAAACCCCTTTTACCCTTGATCAGCATCAGCAGGGGTGCAGTAAATTGTAGGCCCTGGCAAAACATCACTGGAAGTGGCATTCCTGGATTTTAGAGTGGTCCACTGGAAAACCATCAAAATAAATATAACTGAGTAATTGTCAGTAATTGGGATCACATTAACATTATGCTCTCTATTTAATGTACTTTAAAATTTGTGTCCATCTGCTTACGATTCAGTGTTAGGGGTATGATTAGGTGTTTGGGTTAGTTAAAGGAACAAGTTAGATGTGAGGGTGACAATAAGTGGTCTGTTTCCCAAAAAAAATTGCATAGCTATCCCGCTTCCTGGCAGATCATTAAAGCAGGGAGTAGATTTATGTTTTCTGTTTTGCAACATTGTTTCTATCTACTAAAAGTGATTATCATCATCAGTTTATGGGATTATTATTGCAGCACTTCTGTGGCTAATTTATCTACTTGCAACACAATAACACCAGTGTTATTGGGATTGGCTTGACTATTCATAATATACTAGTGCTTATTTCATCTGCAAGTGAGAGAAAATGCCAGCTGATTTATATTATTTAGATCCACAAAGTGTCTGTGAAGGTTCTCATTCATCCAGGTCATGGTATATTTGTAAAAAAATAAGTCAAGGCAACTGGACTTGCTGTATTTTTCTTGAAGACGTTTCACTGGTCATCCAACCAGCTTTCTCAATTCAGACATTTTTCTGAATTGAGAAAGCTGGTTGGATGACCAGTGAAACGCCTTCAAGAAAAATACAGCAAGTCCAGTTGCCTTGACTTATTTTGTACAGATATATTCTCAAAGTGACACTAAACTCAGGAGTTACATCCTAGAAGTGCATTCAAGTACCCTATTACAAAAATGTATCTTATGTGTGTATCACTCGGCTGTAGATCCTAAAATCATCTCTGAATTGATGCTGACACTGTCCTTCCTTCTGGAGGGGGGCTACTTTTGCTCCCCATGGTCCCTCTGTGTATTGTAAAGTAGCCACCGTTCCAAGCTCACCCCTGTGATGGAGTCAATGTTGGGGAGTCAATTTAATTTGGGGTGATAGGTTCTTTTAAATTTTCATCTGTATATTTGTGTTTTCATATAGCGATAATGTGAACAATAATATTGTTAATAAATGAGAGCTAATGAAAAAAAAAAGCTAAAGTCTTTTCAATTTTTCTCTTTTAGATATACATGCGAAAGAGATCAACTTAATGTAAGTAATCCTATGTGTTATTCTCTGTATAGTTTGTAATCGGCTATGTGCGCGGGGCAGCATTTTTGATCCTGTTATCTCACTGCTGAATGAACACAGTAGACTCTCTGCTAAAATAATTGGTAGCCAGAGACCATGTGATGAAGGTTGCCGAGGCTTGTTGCTGGGGAACAGCAGTTTTTTTTTTCTATTCATGGTTAAGAAAGAGGTACTTTTTTTTTTTCCACCAAACAGATTTAAAGCTTCATTTAGAAATGACATGTGATGTACACATAAAAGATGTACTTTTTTATCCAAACAATAGACTTAATACACAAAAGAATAGAGCAGGCAGGATGTTTAGTAGCATGTGTATTTGCATTTCTTGATGAGTGAAAATGGATTTTTCAAAACAATAAAGGCATTACTGCATGGATCAGCTGAATTTACCAGTTGAATACATTTGATCAATTTTGAGGTGTTTCACAAAGATTATCGAATGTCATCGCTGTTTAAAATATCTCATACTTCAGGGTATCAATAACTGGGAGTTAAAGTCAGATGTCTACAAAGGCAAGTTATTTGTGGTGGTGATAACATAACCATTGGTTAATAAATACAAATAAGACTTTGCAGTTAAATGCACATTTCTTTGCTAAAAATTCTTCCATATGTATACAATATTTATGTTTTGTAAATAAAAATTAAAAAAAGTCTAAATTATAAGGAGATGAAATAATGAATGGTGGTAAAATAACTCAAGAATTCAATACAGTGAGCCTAAAATCAATTTTGGGAATAATTTTAAAGCTCATCTCCAGTTGACCCCCCATGCTCTGTGTGTCCCTCCACATTAATTGTCATTAAAAAAAAATTTTTTTATTCTCCCTGTCTCCACCAGTCTTTCAGTGATGTCTTTCATTCACTGGCCCCAATGCTCCATGTGTTCAGGGTGTCAGGAGGAGGATTCTACAGTGCTTCTTGTCACTTGGGGCTGTATGCTGGGTGGAACCTTTATATTATATTCGTTCAACGCCATCTAAGGGGTACTTGTGCCATGCAAACGGCATCCACCCGGCTATATGCTGGGCGGAACGTTATAGTGTATGGATGGGCAAGGAAAGGCACTCCTTATCCCTAAATTAGTCAGTGATAGGTAGGGATTATCGTTAACGACCTCTGTGACACAGTGATAATGTAGTGGCTGGTGGTAAAAGCCAGTGAGTGCATAAGGAGACCAGGAAATCGACAGTTACAGAAGTGTCGATTTAATGCAGGCAAATACTCTTTAAAAGCGGAGCGGAAAGGATAAGTATTCACATTCTTCTTTTGTAGAGTGTTGTTTTTGGAGCTGCTGATATTCCTGTTCATCTTTTTTTTCTCCTCCTATTCAATTATCTCATAAGTGTCACAAATTCAATTTTGAAAATGGAGCAACAAGTGTGACCTTTAAAAGGTTAACAAGTTGTAGTTACTGCCCAACCCTGAGCTATTCTTGAACATAATCAAAACAGACTAGCGCCAAACAGATTCTTTGCGTTCAGATGCATTTTGTTTTACTGGAAGTCTTGAAAAGCAAATGCAGCAGCCACGGTGACGGATAGAGCATGATCTGAATGGTGAGAAATGTGATCCTCATTTTTCACTATCCAGGTGATGCTCTTCTCTAAGTCTCCAAGCCCTGATGAAGGGCTCCCAAAATTTGTTGGCTTTTTTTGGAGGATAATAAAAATAAAATCTGGATACAAACAGTTTGTTGCTCTCTTCCTCCTCACAGGCTTGGTCATCTTGTTACAAAGACCTACCTATGGCCTATGTTGGCCAAGTAGCAGCCTAGTTTTATCCTCCACCATAGACGGTATTCTTAAATGGGACATGTAATTATATCAAGCTATCTCAAGGATCCATACCCCCTCTTTCCCCATCCTGTTCTGGTAAGGAACACCTTTTTGTAGTCTCAATAATTATGCCCAGTTGTGTAGAGTCACAAGATTTATAATTGGTACAGTGTGTCTTTAAACTTCCAGTCAGCCCAACAGGCAACACAACTACTAAACAATATATGCAAATTGATAGAGCATTTCTGCTTGGCGGTTTTGTGGTGTGAAGAGGCTGAAGCTGCAGTCGAGAGGGAGCATTACACATGCTGTTTATCATTTTTCATATAATGAGTGTCATTTTCTGCCTTAGTGGCCTTAACTACCATCAGTATAACTTGTGTAGCTGGGCTGTTTGTGCTGATTTATGTACTTAACGTTTAAAAATCACTAGAGAGCAGGGCTGAGCTAATGGCGATTCTGACTAAAATGGCTTGTGTTTGAGGAGACTATGTCTAAGTACAGAAGAGCATCATATAATTTATATTACAATTGGGTATGAGTTATTTTTAGGCAATGCAAATAAGACATTCTATTAAGATTTTTGTATATGATTATATTATACTGCCTGCACCTACTAAAGTTACACCGTAACTAGTGATGTGTTTAGACAATTTGTGACTGACCATGATAAAGAGTTGGCAAACTGTCATATACAGTTCCACAATGCTTCCCAAGAATGTAGCTGACGGCGTTTTCTTGGCAATGGTGACGAGCTTTATGGCCCACAATTATAAGTAGTACAGCAATGTAGATTTCCATGGTCGGTGGGGTATGTTGTTCTTGCTCTCTTGCAGAGCTACAGATGACTGAAGAATCTTCACATTTGACACTACAGGAAGTGTCAGATGCCTGGCTCCCTGCAGTGCACTGTGGCTACTTTTACTGACCTCTACTTTATTACTGTGTCCTGTTGTGATCTAGGGGTGAGCAGAAGGAACCAAAGCGTGCATTAGAGGACCAAGCATTCATAGCACTTAGTGTGTCGGGTGTGAAGAGAAGAGGATATAACTCTTTAAACTGGAAGAATGGTTGGCAGGTCAGTTGGGAATTAGCACTTTTCTTTTGCAGATTCTGGTACGTGTCTACTTTTAAGCCAACGACTGAGTCGCTTAATTAGGTGCTGTGGGTTCGGGCACTAGTATCCATTAACTATTGGGATTTTATAGGTTAAATGCAATTTCACATCTACCTTTCTGTAAGGAAAACACATAGTGGACCCTGCCTACCAAAGCTCTTTTCAAGCAGGAGACAGGAGTGGACTTTTACTGTGTGAGAAAACCCTTTGCAGATATTCAGAATCAACCTTCAAATTCTGCTGGATAGTTTGCCAACAGTCGTTAACATACTGTACATAGAACATAAACTCATAAATCCAGTTTCAGGCAAAAAATAGAAGATATATAGGTTGTTCTGTTGCTACTTCTGGTTGAGCTCACTGTTTTTAGGTCAGGGTTACTGCTCCATAGGTCAGCTCACTGAACAGAGATGATGATATTGATTCACTGTCCAGTGAGGAGGCTGAAGTTGGAGAGATGGCACAGGATGCTGAATTGTCGAACCAGAACTACATATGACACCTGCCTGGAAGGTAAATCTGCAGTTAAAACGTTTCACATACAGTAAATGTATTGTAAATGTTCATTTATCTGTTGGCCTGGAGTTCCCTTTAGGTCAGTAGATCTCAACCTGGGGGTCGGGACCCCCTCGGGGGTCGAATGACGATTTGCCAGGGGTCGCCTAGCGGCTTCCGGCCACCCAGGAGAGAAGCGCTTTCTCTGCTCTTTTTTTTTTCTGACAGGGTTAAAAGTAAACCTGCCGCTCCGTGTGCACAGTGAGAGGGGATAGCAGTCTTCCCCACTCACCTGTCACAGAAGTTCAAGCACAGTGCTGTGCTAGGACTCCTGTATTGGAGGCGACAGGGTCAATAAAGAGAACCTGTCACCTCCAATTGCTATTACACAGGGGCTTGTTACCTCTGTGTGATAGCAATGAAGTTAAGTGGAAAAATAATTAGATAAAAAAATTATTTAAAAAATAGAAATAAAAGAATTTTAAAAATTAAAAAGCGATTAAAAAGAAACAAATTATTAAAAAATAAGAAAATTTTATAAAAAATAAACAATAATAAGGTGAGAGTCCTCCTCAGCCCTCTCCTAGCGCAGCAGTGTCAGTTCTCCCGCCACGCCGCCAGATGTCGCTGCAGCAGCCGCGTCATCCCTAAATTTTACCGTTGGGGGTCACCACAACTTGGCAAATGTTACCAAGGGGTCCTGGCCCTAGAAAGGTTGAGAACCACTGCTTTAGGTGCTCTAAATTTCAAGAGTAGTATGTGAATCATAGTGTAGTACCATGTTTCACCAGCAGATGGTGCCTTGTGAAATCTGTAATTGCAGATCTTGCTCAGTACAGTTTGGAAGCATCAGAATGGGAGACATGCCATTGTTTTATTAGCAGAGGGGCCATAACCAAATCCTGGATTTAATTTCTGATCCAAAAATCTTGCTCAATACCTTAGTACTGTCCTTAATTCCCATTGAATTTATTTGTATATTAGATTTTCGATGTACACCCAGCAGTGGGATACTCTGGGCAAAGATGATAAGGTATCAGAATGGGGGAAGAGACTGCCGTGCACATAACAGCCATTCACATGCTGCCTTTAATTTTTTTAATACGTGAAAACCAGATAATCTGATTGGATACTGTAGACACCAGACACCATTTTCTTTTTAAACACCCTTGATACATGAGGCCCTATATGCTGCTTTGGTAATTCCCTGAGTTTGTGAATAAAACAAAGGATGAACAGCCAAATAGTTTAAGAAACAGTATCACATTTCTAAAACAATCAGTACATGATGTATCAGCGCTGCACGCAACTCCTTAGCACATAATAAACCTTAACAGCCATTATCTTTTCCTGCTTGAACTATTGATCTAAGCTACATATTCTTCAGAACGCAGGAAATCCACGGCAATATCTTCTCCTGCTTAATGCTGTTTTATTAAGATTAAAGTTGGATTTTACAGCCTTAGCACATAAGAATGATTAAGGTACTGCAGTGAATAAATTGTCTTGTGATTGTTCCCAGACCGAATACTGTAAGTTAATTTACTCGTGTGCAGGTTTATGAGCGTATGCTTTGGTGCCTCCTCAACCGCAAAGATTAGAAAAAGATCTTGACATGGCAGGAATTCAAATGTGAAGGGGCTGGTAGCTTTAGTGTCGGTTTAGCAATGCTTGAGAGCCCTCTAATTACCCTGGACATTGTGCCTGACTTCACAAACATTCTCTTTTTACCCTGTCATATTACATATGTATAAAGTTGTGCTAGCCACTCACCTTACAATTTGATTCTACAAATTTGATCTCCGTTCAATTTACAAACTGCTTGGATGTATATTGAATGAATTGTTTAGGCATGTCCTAGACCTGCTTAATTATTGGTAAAGCGAAAGGAGGCTGTACATTCAGACTGTAAAATATATAGCTAGTGTTAAGATTATTATTATTATTATACAGGATTTATATAGCGCCAATAGTTTGCACAGCGCTTTACAATATAAGGAAGACATTACAGTCACAATACAATTTAAGACAAGATGGTAAGGAGGGCCCTGCCCGTGAGGGCTGGCAATACACATAAAAATCTGATTGTATGATCTCCTTAGATTTACAAACAACTGTGTAGTATGAGAGCCTGTCCATCTGAATACAAATTGAATGGATTGTTCAATCAATCTAAAGGGAATTGCATAGAAATTAATAAAAAGGCCTTATTCACACTGAATCCCTGGCATCTATTTTTCAATGGATGCCAACTGAAGGTAACCCAAAAAATGTATAGGTGTGAAAGGGACCAGTTCACACTGATGTGATCCGTTGGCGTGTGATGGGAAATAAAAGTAGAGCAGGGTCTACGTTTTTTCAGCTCAGCGTAACGCAACGCATAAAAAGCAGATGTAAATGCAATGGAAGTAAATAAAAAATACATAGTAGTTTGTCCACTCAGGACATGTTTTTTACAATAAAGAATGGGCAAAAAATTTAACTAAAAACAAAAAGGAACGCAGCAGAAGTCAACGGAGGTTGAAATTGCAAGTGAACAGACCTCCGTTGACATAATGTTATGGGTCCGATTTTGGTGTGAACGGGCCCTTATAGTGTGTAAGGCCAGCTTTAGGCCCCTGGTATTTTATTTTTTCTAAGTTTTTGGCTTCTGAAATGTGTTCATCTTTGCATTTAGGCATAAACCACATGTTTGTCTGAAGGGAAACATTGAACCACTTCCTGATAATCGGTTTGCCCATGCTGTTCCTATTAAAAGGCAAGGTGTGAATTTTGGCTCAGGCAGTATGCATTGGGGACACCATAAGACCATGTTCATGCCATGCCACATAGCCCCTGATCTGCCTTTAGTATGGACTTTTGAGGAATAGTTGCTGCACAATCGCTTCATTGTTTTCTTTATATAACAGTGAAAAATGAATGCTGCTATTAATTTTTAAATGCTTTCCTGGCTAGGTTTGAATATAAATCTATGACTGGGTCTGGTAAACTGGTAAAAAAATTATAATTGAAGAGCCCTTAAAGGTTTAAGCTTGTGAACCACAGTGTCCTGTTTTGAAGGGCTTTCCGATCTAATTGTATGTGCTAATTGTGAATGAAACTCTTCCTAGTAATAATGCAGAGAGTGCTCCCTCCACACTTCCATGTCTCATGCCCCCAATCATAGTGACAGCCAGGGAACGTAACATATTGACTATGCAGTGAGAGCAACTGGGGCAACCAGTCAACCATGTGGTTGCCCTCAAGGTGGCCAAAAGGGCGTAGAGAGAAGGCACTAGAAACCTGTGAAAAACGACTCTAGTCTCCAGTCCAGCCTATTTCTCTTCCCCTCTCTCTCTTATAGACCCGCTGTGGCAATAAATACCCAACACTGTCAATGTCTATTGTGCTTAGTTCCTGTGGTGACAGGTGTACGTTATTGCCCTTGCTGAGCATTCACAGTTTTTGTCACAATGCAGTTCCCCTGTCTGGCTGTAAAAGGTTTTCGTAAAAGTCTATGATGGAGATCTACAAAGTCAAGCAGTGCTTTGACAACTGCATTTTCACATGTTTTTCACTCAATTGACC
>NW_017306825.1:62077-77789 GCF_000935625.1 Nanorana parkeri | reverse complement strand
CATGTTAAATTCCTTTTGAATTTATATTAGCATTATCAGAGCTACAAACTTGTTTCCTGCGCCCTGTGGATTTAGCCATGCTACAGCTGAAGCACATTCTCTATGCAGGTCTTTCCTCTCCCTGACATACTTTTTAAAGGCAGCAAAAGGAAAGAAATTGCCTCATTTGTATTCTGCAAAATGCCAGCATTCCCGTTTTTTGGCATTATAAACACAGTGAGCATTGATTCTCTACCCGGAGAGGTATAACAGTAATGGTGAATGCCTGGAACAATGTAGAGGCTGCAAAGTGAAATATGTCTGTATGAGGAAGGAATCCATAATCTTGGGGGGAAATGTTCTCCTTTTCTTTATTGGAAGTATTCCAATACCAGAATACATTATTTTATTTCACCGACTTGTAAAACCTTTAAAGTTAACTGCAAGCTTATTAAGGAAAATGTTTTACTGATACCGTGGGTAAGTTGGACATACACAGGCAGAGACATGCATTCTCTTTCATGGTTAGGACTAAATACTGATTTCTAAAAGTTTTCCTTCATTAGTCAGGTAAGTGCGAAATATTGCATATGCCTATACCTGTCTATTCTTAGCTGCCCTGTTGAAAAAAATGTGTGCTGTTTGCAATTCTCAAATCCAAGCATATAACTGAGCAAGTTAGCACAATGGGTTATCCCCCTTCCTTTACCCAACCCCTTCCCCCTCATCTACCGTATTTGCCGGCGTATAAGACGGGTTTTTAAACTTAAAAACATCCCCCGAAAATCGGGGGTCGTCTTATACGCCGGGGATGGATGTACATAGTACAAATCTTCCGGGTTCCGTCACTATACTGCGCTGACCCAATCACGGCAGGCTTTGTATTCATTAATACAAAGCCTGTATTAATGAATACAAAGCCTGCCATGATTGGCTCAGCGCAGTATACTGATGGAACCCGGAAGGCGAAGGACACAGAGGGGATTGTGGACAAGGTAAGAGACTGCAATCCCGAGTGTGGCTCGGGGTTACTGCTTATGGTACTGAAAATTAACCCTGAGCCACACTCGGGAATACCGCCATGGAGGTTATTGTGTGTATTCAAACATTATTTTGGACTATACTCGTCTTATACGACGAGTATAGCCCAAAACCTATATTTTAACATAAAAAGTAGGGGGTCGTCTTATACGCCCAGTCGCCTTATACGGCGGCAAATACGGTAACTGTTAAGATGTGCTTTATGGAGAGAGAGGGTCAGAGAGAGCAAGTTTGAAGGCAAATGGCTTTGGCTGTATTGTTTGGCAGGGGTGCCTGGATCAGGAGACTGGCTTTACAGAAATACAGTGCTTCACATAGATGTAGTTCATTTGTTCATTTAGCTGTTTGCTTGGAGCTTTACAGTAGAAATCCAATAAGAGATGAAAATCATATCCTGGGAATCCAGTTATCATTGCCAGCACATATATTTTACCTTCTTACATTTATCAGTTCTGTCTTTTACCCACATTTTTAGAGCTCTCCCCTCATCAAATGAAGGTAAGGTTTCTTTTGACACAGTGACAGCTCATTATGATGGATGCCACTGTATGGTTTCTTGTGTCTCCTGCTTGAAAACTGTGTATCACTTAGGGCTGCAACTAATGATTATTTTCCTAATCGATTAGTTGGGCGATTTATTTTTTTTGATTAATCAGATAAATAATACTTTTTAAACACCATCCTTCATTTAAAATGAAATACACATATGCAGTGTTACAAACATAAAGTTTTACTTCAGAATAAAACTGTGTGCACAATATTTTGCAATCGCACTGCACTGGAACGCACGCCATTCCGTTACTGTGAGTTCCAGTGTGGACAATCGCACTGTGGGTGGGAGGCGCGTTTGGGGTGCCATTGAAATGAATGGAATGGCAACGCACCTCCAGCAGCAGAATTTATCAGGCAGAAACCAAAAATAACTTTTTTTTTCCCCACCTTTTTATATATTTTTTTTCTTTAATAATTGTATTGTAAGCTAATGGCGCTTGAATACCTTCAGCCAGGGAATGACAGTTGCCAGTGGCAAGATTCCGCAGACGGCAGCTGAATGTGAATACAGCAGGTAGTGGGCTGGTGCAATAGTCAGCCTGCTATTGGCCATGTCAAATTGCAATAGTCAATAGCAGGCTGACTATTGCACCCGCCACTGCTTGCTGTGCCCTGCTCCCAGCATGAGGGAGAGAGCTAGGGGATCCAAACAACTAATTGATCATGAGAATACTTGACAACTATTCTCATAATTGATTATTATCGATTAATCGATTCGTTGATTGCAGCCCTAGTATCACTGAAACTTGGGTTTGCATCATGAGATAGATCAACCTTTCTCAACCAAGGTGCCATGGCACACATGGGTGGCTTTTGACTTCCTCAGGGGTGCCTTGAAATTTTGTGATGGTAGGACTCCGATGTGAAGGGGGAACTGTGATGTAAAAGGGAAGCTTCTGACGTGAATATGAAGGGGCTTTGTGATGTCAAGGTGGGGACTCTGATGTAAAAGGAGGAGGCTTTTATGAAAAGGAGGTATTGATGTAAAGGATGACTCTAATGTGATGGGACTAGGGACTCTAATGTGATGTTTAGACTCTGATGTCAAGGCGGGGCTAGGGATTTTGATGTGAAAGGGGGGGCTCTGATTTTAAGGGGGACTTTAAATGTTTTTGTGTGGGGCCCCCCCTTAAAATCCACTACATTTTAGACTGGTGTGCCTTGAGATTTTGCATACGTTTAAAGGGTGCAGTGACTATAAAATGGTTGAGAAATACTGACATAGATGGTGAGAGTTCAGGGAGAACTTAAGGGGGTGGCGCTCTTCAAGTGGAATTTCTTCTATTACAGTCATCTTGGGAATCCAGACACAGGAACTTTTGTTCATAGATGCAGACATGCATCTGACAGTCAAGTGCAAAAACTGGTGGGAACTGTGGTTTAGGCAGAGGTTTCACAGGCTGTTGACACTGTGTGTGGTTAAGATCTCTTTTGGCTGGGGATATGTGAAAAAGAGACTTGTTGGGAGTTTTTTTTCTCCAGACAATCTTATGGCCTTGGGCTTGCGACAAGAGCATCAGTTTGGCATGCTTCTGGGATTGTTTAGAATTAATTGACAGATACACTGAGTGACAAGATTATTATCACCACCCCATCAGTACTTCGTTGGGCCACGAGGTAACTCCACGAGATGACTTTGTTGGGCCGCCTCGTGACTCCATAAGATGTTGAAAGGTGATGCGAGGAATCTGACACTGCACTGTTGCCCTTCTGTTGTCTTGTACCAGTCTTGCCACTCTCCGTTCTGCCCTAACATTGACTAGTCACTGACGGCCACAATTCGCACGTTCAGACCCAGATTTTCGGCTGACAGTCCAGTCTTTAAACACTTTAACAATGAGCCCCTCTTGAACATTTAACGAATTCTGCTGTTTTGCTGATACTCGCTCCATGGCTCGCTCCATGGCTCGCGGCCACAATCATCCCACGTTCAAAGGCTGTTAAATCGCGTTGTTTACCCATATCTTCAGAAAAAAATCACTTCTACTGTTGTGGTAAACAACCTGCTTCCCTATTTATAATGGTCTGGCCCTCTAGCAACTTCAGCGCGAAATTATAGCTAATTTGCCTACAAACGTCAGGTGGTCATAATAAACTGGCCACTCAGTGTATATGTGACCTGCTTCAAGTGGGTTTTGCATTCTAGACTTGTATGGGAACTCAACACTCGCTTGAAGCAAACAAAAACCTACACACACAGGCCATTAGGAAGGTGTAATAATGTTATAAATGTTAATCTCGTGAATGTGCCAGTTTAGTCACTCTCTGCGCTAGGCAGAGACATTTTAAACCTGGAACTCTGTTTTTAATCCCCTGCAGACCAGCCACTGTACTTAAACAGCTGGTCTGCTGCCCCATTGTTCCAGGAGAACATATCTCTACGTCTTCCTGTTCTCGCCTGTGTACGCACAGACAACGTAGAACATTGGCTTCAGACAGAGAGCTGATCAGACTGGCTCTGTGCCTTGTGATCGATGTGATTGGTTATCACAATGAATGCATAGAGGTGTTTACATTGCCAACCCCTCCTATTCCTCTTACAAGGAGGCAGAAGAGAGTAAAGAAAGGAATGAATGAGTAATTCATTCATCAGTTCTTATTGAAAGTAAGAAACAAAATAATAAACATAGTAAAGCTTTCAACCCTTTGACCCCCTCTCCTCTACAGTATATGTCAGCTCCATTCTATCTCTGCCCTGAGCTGTATATTATCTCCTTCACACCCCTTATCCTGCACATCTGTACATTAAGGCTGGGCCTGGGTTGACACCTAGGCAGCACAGTTTTTGCCCGTTAGCAGCATGCGGTTATTTGCGCGTTTATGTGAGTTGTGCACTTTTGTATGCGCGCATTTTGGGCAATGAAAGAACACGCGTATAAACGGGCAAAATCGCTCACGAAAATGTACAACAAGCTTCTGTTGCGCGTTTTTGGGCATTTACAATTGAGTCTATGGCGCTTTTAACTGCCCAAAGAAGCTCCCGCACCTTTTCAGGCATTTGGCGTTTTTCTGCTCAGGTGTGAACCAGGGCCATTGAAAATCATTTCTTGTTTTGGGCAGGTAAAAGAGCTTTTCGAAATGCTCATCTCTTCATCTCCATCATCCCACTGTATGTGACTTGTACATTAACCTCTTTACCTCTGCCTTCCCCTGTGTATGTCCTGTACATTTAATGAATCTGGTACACCTTTTCCAAGCTCCGTGTTTTAACTCCCTCAATACTAGCAAAATTTTGGGGGAAAAAATCAGATCAAGGTGTCTACTTTCCAAATAGGTGTAATTTCAGGGGTGTTTGTACTGTCTTGGCATTTTTCTTTGCTATGTAACAGACAGTAAGCCCTCGTTCACACCTAGGCGTATTGCATATGCGCGTCTGTCGCGTGTTTTTTTTTACCGCGAATCGTGGTAAAAAGTCGCGCGATTCCGAAGGCTACTTGGCTGTATCCCAATGGAAAACGGCCCAAAGTAGTACCTGGACCTTTTCAGGCGTGGGCCGTTTTGTAGGGCGTTAGGGACGGGCGGAAATACGGCAAGGTGGGAACGAGACCATTGACTACAATGCAATTGATATTTTTGACCGTTTTGTAGAGCGTTCGTCGAGCGTAGAACGCGCTACAAAACGGTCAGGTGTGAACGAGGGCTTAGAAAAAGGTTTTCTTATGTCTTGGTATTTTTCCTGTATATAGTAAAAAAAAAAAGATTAAATACCACAAAAATAAATATTTATCTGTCTAATCATTTATATACAACTAATTTAAGTACAGTGTTGCACGACCTAGTAATTCTCACATTATCACAGCACTGAAAAATGGCCTGGAAAGAAGAGGGTTTACCATGCCGGTATTGAAGTGGTTAAAGTAAAACTATGGGTATAGCAGCACTTTTAAATTCGGAGCTACGGGTATTACCTGACCTGATTCTTTTTTCGGAGCACCTACCCCGTGGGCCTCTACGCAGATACAGACTTTCTCAGAATTGCTATTTTCATATCCTTCCAACTCCCGCTGACTATGACCAGGCCTGCATGTAGGTGACTCAGGGGCTGTAATCATATCATGTAAAGAACTGTTTAACCCCTTCGTGACTGACGACGTACAGTGTACGTCGCCAGCATCGGGGCTGTTTAAACAGACTCCCGGCGACTTTTGCCGCCGGGACTCTGTTTAAACTTGTAGAGCCGACTGTCGGCTTTACAACAGAAGCGATCCTGGCGACTTACCTGTCGCCAGATCGCTTCTGTGTCCCGAAGAAGGGGCCGCCCCCCCCCGCCGGACACCCCCGCCGTGCTTCCCGGGCTCCGTTGCCCCTCCTATGGGCCCGGGACCGGCGATCTTTGTGTCCGCGGGGAGCTGGGGAGGAGGTCGACGAACTTCCGTTCATCGATCCCCTCCCCGTTCTATGGGACCGGGAGCGATGCAGATTGCATCACTTCCGGTCCCTGGGCTGTCAGTTCTGGGCTCCTGCAGCCCAGGTCTAAGCTATTGAAGTGCGATCTGCACTTCAATAGCTCATTTCTAGTGTAAAGGTGACACTGAGGGTCTTTTGGACCCCCAGCATCACCTTAAAGAGGACCTGTCACCACCATCTGCTATTACATGGGGGGGCTTGCAAGCCCCCCCATGTGATAGCAGTCAAAGTAAAGTAAAAAAAAAAAAAAAAACAGTTTTTAAAATTAAAATGAAATAAAAGAAATGTAATAATAAATTTTTTTTTTAAAAGTACCCCGCCCCCGCGAGCACGCGCGTCGCCACGTAAACACGCGTCGGGTGCGCCTACGCATGAAAACGACGAACGCGCTACACATGTTGGGTATCGCCGCGCACGCCGGAGTGAGAGCAATAATTCTAGGGCCAGTATTTTGGGGTATCTCTAAATTGATGACCTGTGGGGGCTTTTAAAGCGTCTTTTATTGACTTTTTGGGGTACTGCAGTTTTTCGCCGTTTCACGGTCGCACGCAATTTGTAACCTGGCCTAAAATGTGGAATATAACATGGGTGCAAAAAATGAAAAAAGGGCCTCAGTCATGAAGGGGTTAACACCACTACATTAAATTAAGGTGCATGTCCAACAGGAGATAGTTAGCTGAAGCCTACTTCCATACATGTAGCCTAGATACCTGGCAGGTCTTACTATTAATATGTATTTCTTTAAAGGAGAACTATGAGGTGAGTGCTTTTCACTCACCTCATAGTTCTAGCCGACCTGTGACAATGAGACTGTCACAGGTCGGCTAGAACTATGAGGTGAGTGAAAAGCACTCACCTCATAGTTCTCCTTTGGGTAACGGGAGGACACAAACTAGCGTCCTCCCGTCACCCTAAGCTCAGTATACCGCGAGCAACAGCTCGCGGTATACTGAGCTTAGGGTGACGGGAGGACGCTAGTTTGTGTCCTCCCGTTACCCAAAGGAGAACTATGAGGTTAAGCCTTTTCCCCATAGTTCTCCTTAGGGTAACGGGAGGACACAAACTAGCGTCCTCCCGTCACCCTAAGCTCAGTATACCGCGAGCAACAGCTCGCGGTATACTGAGCTTAGGGTGACGGGAGGACGCTAGTTTGTGTCCTCCCGTTACCCTAAGGAGAACTATGGGGAAAAGCCTTAACCTCATAGTTATCCTTTGATGCTGAACTCCAGTCTTATTTTTAGTCTTGCACAGTTGTACAGGCTCCTCTCTGTATTGAAACTACTTCCTTTGATTGCATTGCACGCCATGAGATTCTCACAATGTGTATTAGAGGCTGCAGCAATTCAGGAAGAACACATCTGATTTCATGGCAGGGGACATTCAGCATCATCTTGCTTTTTCTTCGCCAGCCCTACAATTCCTGGCCTGCCCATTAGATTTCTTTTTCTTGGTCACTGACTTTAATGACTTGGCTGTTGAAGCCCAAGTTTTGAGGCACGGGGGCTATCGGATTTATTTATCGCAATGCTCTGTAAGCTAGGAAGTCAACTTCTTGCAAGACTTATTTATTATTGCACCTGGTAGGCTTACCTTGTCTGGTGGGAGGCTAGGAAATATTCTGGTCAGGGTTAGCATCTTACCTTGAGCACTATCAAGCATCAGATCTCACTCCTAGCTATTTTGTTCCAAAGACCGCTTGCCACTGGCATTTGTGCAGGGTGTTGCTCTTTGCACCCCATGTTTGCCCTTCAGAGGCTGCTCTTTGAACCTATCATGGATTTTACTTTATCTGACTTCACCTCGTATCACCTTGGCGAAGTAGATCTCTGAATTAACGGCCTTTATCCCGTAAAGAGCTTTTCTTAGTGTTGCACAGGGTTAATGTAGTCCAAGACCTTAGGCCCTCTATCTCCCAATGTGGTTTCTTTCTTCCACCTTAACCATAACATTGTCCTTCCCTCCTTATGCCATGCCTCTAAGCATCCCAAGGGAGTTTCTCTCCACTCTCTGGATTTTGGTATGTGCTTTGAGAATCTACTTTTCTGCTTTGTTTTCGGCAATCGGATTCCCTCTTTGTCTTTCCAAAATGTTCCTACAGGAGGCTTCTTGCCTCTCGTTCCACCATTGCTAGGTGAAATAGACAAGTCATTATTCGGGCCCATGGTCTGAAGTATAGGATTCCTCCCTTCTCTGTTTAGGTGCACTCTACCCGATATATTGGTTCTTCTTAGGCTTTTCAGCATCAGGCGTCTGTTTCCCAGATATGTAGGGCTGCCACCTGGTCTTGTGATCACACATTTGGTAAATTTCACCAGGTGGATATTCAGGCCTTATCTGATTCCAGTTTCGTGCGTAAGGTGCTTGAAGCTGCTTTCCAAGTATTTGAGCCCTTCTTGACCCATTTTTTGTGGGCCTGTTAGTGTTTCGTTACTGTGTTGCCCACCCCTCAGATGGATTGCTTTTGGAAATCCCATGGTTAAGACTGATCCTGTACGGTATACTCTACAATGAAAAAAAAAAATATTTTTTAACTTACATGTCAAATTCTTTGCTTATCTGATCTCCTTATTGCTTGCTATAAAACTAAGGATTGCTGGGAGTGGGAGGGTGTTATAATAGGGCTGTCCTTGCAGCTTTTTTTTTGCCATTCCCCATTCACCTCACGGTGGCAGGGCAACTCATGGTTAAGACTAATCTCTTGTGCTGTAGTGTACTCCACAAAATTATTTTACTGGCAAGTCAAAAATTCTCTTTTCTTGATCATAATCGTGGGCTTGAACCTTCAACTAGCCATATTCATTAATGAATAACCGTTAAATTACCAGCCAAATGATGTTTCAGCAAAACAAGTGCACTTAAATGATTTAATTTCAAATGATTATGCAGAAAATCTTTATGATGGTGAGTGATAGAATGAAGCTATATTATCTATATAAATCTATGTAATTTCTGTGTGAACGTTTAATCAATGGTTATGATCAGCGTGCGCATGCAATAAAATAATTGGATGCAGAGTTAATAATTGCATGCAGAAGCCCTGTGCCGATTACCTAGCTATAAATGTTGTAAAAACGACATGGGTGATATCCACTGCTGGTATGACTCATTTAAAACACAGCTAGTTGTAATTATGTGATTGGCACTTGGTAAAGCCGGTCTGTCACCAGGAATCAGTACACTCTGCTGTTATAATAATAAAACATTATCTTAATAGCATGGTACTAAAAAGGTGTTTTCATGAGAGCTTACATAAGTTAAAAAATATTTTATACTTATTTAAACTTCTACAGAAACTGTAGACAGAGTTGGAGGTTCGGAATAGCATCTAAGCAAGTTAAATTTTGAAGAGTGACTTTAAAGGAGAACTATGAGGTGAGTTTCACTCAACCTCATAGTTAGAGCCGACGTGTGACAATGTGACTGTCAGTCACTGCTCTCCGCAGGGATTCCCCTCTCCGATCCCCTAGCACTGACTGGAGGAACGGATGGCCGAGGGGGTGGGCACAGCTGGCTTTGCCTCTAGATAGGCAGAGCCCGCTGTCAATCAGCCAGCTGGGTGGATCTCGGCAGTATTGTCGGGATCCGTCCTGGCTGCGGCGTTCTCAGTATATAGCTCGCTATATACTGAGCTTTGGGTCACGGGTGGATGTTAGTATATGTGCTCTGGTGAGCCATCGGAGAACTATGGGATAAAATGGTTACCCCATAGTTCTCTTTTAAGTGACTGCCCCACGGAGGGAAAAAATAAATGAATAAAGTAATCGAAATGAAGGCCTCAGATTGCTGCTTCACTTAGTTCTTGTTGCCATGGCCTACCCGCTGTTGGGCAATGTTTACAGCCTTTGCCAGAGATATGCCCTGTGCTCTAATGGTTGTAAGGGGCAGGCCAAAGTATGTACTCCTTATTAGAAGCTATCGTTGATATATGCATAAATGGGGGCCTCTGGTTTTGAAAAAGTGGGGGCCTTCCAGTTCTTTGAAAAAGCTGCCACTACATGCAGGCATGTGGAGGTGCTATTAGTAATGTTAAACTTTAGGTTTTACCATTTACTCAGCCCAACTGTGGCCCAAACTTATCTTGAGTAAAGCCACACATTCTTAATGTTGCTCTACATCTCTTCTTTGGATCTAAAGGTCAAGAATCTTATTAAGTACACGTGCAATATATGTACATGGACAACCGTGAACATGTGATAACCATAGTAAGGGATTCACCACAGAGGTTCTTTCAATTTCATGCTTACTGTATACAGTTCCAGTAAACCTGTAAGTAAGTCATACCAAATGAAGTCTGCAGTTGGCTAGTAGGCATCATAAGGAGCCAGACTAACTGTCCAGCTTGCTGCTGGAACTCCCTAAACTACCAGAAGGTGAGTAGACTCATTCTTCACACCTCCCAAAAGAAAGTGCTTAATGCCTCAACTTGTCAAGTCTCAGCATTGAGTAATGAGAGGTGCGACTCAACAGTAACCCAATCTCTTATGAATGCATCAAATAATCGAAACCATAGAAATGTTTTTAAGGACGCTTGCTTCAAAAAATTAAAATGGCTGACTGGATACTTTAACTTTGTTTTCCAGTGAAAAGTAGATTATTTAGTCCTTCACTGCAAAGGCCTCTATTTCATGATCCTGTAGCAAATTGTCAAGGCTTTTGGTCATGTGATCTCTGCTAAAGATTAGGGTCATGGGATGCTGGAGCAGCGGTTTTTGCAGTGTGGGTAAGAATTATTGATCTATAGTTACCTTCATCTGAGTGTGTGGGGTAAGTTTGATTGGGGGCATACTGAAATACAGGTCTGCTGTGATTTGGGAGTTCAGCATGTACTGTATATACTGTACATGTATTGGGCTTATTTGATAATTCCCTGTTTTAAGCACTTCTGTCTTTTTGCCAACTTTCTTTCCAGCCTCACATAATACAGAAAATGCCCAGCAGGGATTAGCATGAAATAGCTGAAGCCAACATTATTTAAATGACTAAGAAGTTTGCAGCAAGATTACTGTCTAATGGCCTGAAAGGACAGCACTCTGTGACTTTCAGGTGAACTTTCTTCAGCGGTAAGCCGAATGTGCTTTCTGCGGACCGTGTTAAGTGGAAATCTAAAGAGATCAGATTTATAACTCATAATCATAAAACAATTTGCAAGAGTCCCTTTTTAATTTCATTGGCTTTTAGTCTTTTCTGAAGCTTGCCTTCCTATGTTTTTGTTCAATCCTATGCAAAGCCTTTTACCTAATCTGGTATACTAAGCAGAACACGGACCCATGGGATGTCCGCCTTATTTACAAGGTTACGTCAGCAACTGTATCTTCTAACACAGGCCATGTTGGCTGGCTCTTCTCCCCTTGGTTCCTGAATGCTTGGCTTTTAATGCAGAAGTAACTGCCAGTTGTACTTTTCAGTGGAACCAGACTTAACTTAGCATGCGTTCAGCATTTAGTTAAGACGATATGGTTTTTCATGGATTTAGATTGCTGACAATCGAAGGCAGATCACGTTTTTACTGAATTTTACTCAACATTGAAGTGGAACCCCAGCCAAAATGTTTTTTCTTTAGTTTTAAATAGATTGGGGAAACGGTATAACATTTATCAGATGTGTCT
Source organism: Nanorana parkeri (assembly GCF_000935625.1). NCBI lineage: Eukaryota > Metazoa > Chordata > Amphibia > Anura > Dicroglossidae > Nanorana > Nanorana parkeri. Next base: position 66,204 of record NW_017306825.1, on the reverse strand, counting down.
TGGCTGTCTGTGTTCCCATTGGGAAGGATTTCCACTTAATGTGTTTGGTACATATTAAGGCAAGAGTCAGGACACACACAGCAAAAAAACAGTTGTATTAGCTAGGGTTAGAGCCCCTCACTGGTATGTATTGCTTTGTTCATCTCCTTTTGGATAGATTTTTCCTCACTTCCTGTTTCAATGACAGTGGTTACTGGAACAGGAAGCAATTTTCTAAGCAGGAGCTCAGAAAACAGCTTTACTTAAAGCTGAACTCCGAGATAAGCAAATATTGTCTATATACAAGAGACGTGTATTCTTACTAGAATCATTGTGCGCTTTGCATTTTTGTTTTTCAGTTCCATGCAATAATCCAGTGTTAAACTTTACCTTTTGTATAGGGGCTTCCTGTAATAATGACCAGTCACTGCTGCTCTCTCTCTCCTTGTGCAGGGTGACTGGTCTTGTATCTGTCTCTTCTGTAGTTTTCTGCAGGCAGCCTATAGTGGCTGGGCCCACTTTGTCCCCTCCACAGGGGATGTCACTACTATTTTTACATGGTAATATCTGTGATTGCAAGGATATTAGATGCACACAACGTGGGTTTGTATAGTTTGTGGTTGTTGAGGAATATATTTAACTGAAAGGTTTTATGCCTAGAATGTGTGTGTCATACTTCCAGTAGACTTGAAATTTCCTGGAGGGCAGAATCACCATTAGGGGTTCCCAGAACTCTAGGTTATTAGCAACATGATAACTAAAGACAATAGTGTGGCCTCATGCGGCCTGCTGGCCACCCCTGCACATTACAGCCCTGCAGACTTCTCCGGGAGACGGACACAGCCAGGAGAAGGAGACTTGCCATGCTGGATCTCGGTAAATAGAGATCTGCAGAGGGAAAGAGTGTGATCTTTTAGATCAGAGGAGAGAGGCTAAAAGGATAAGTGTACATTTTCTAAAAGCAGTGAATGTCACAAATACCAAAACTGTCACTGCAGGTAAATTGTCCTGGTTCCTATTTTTTACATTACACGGATGTACTTGCCTGCAATGAATGTCATTCATTTTTAAATAACACAATTTCACCAAAAGTATAAAGGTATGCCTTGTTTGCTGACTCCCCCACCCCCCAAAAAATTCTAGGTAATGACAAAGGTTTTGCCGAATCAGTAGGCCCATAGCTAAAATGTAGAAATTGTTCCTGTCCATATGGGGTAAGCAGCTGTGGGAGCTGAAGCATATACATTTTTTTCTGGTGTTCTTTAGCGATGTCAGCAGGGTTTAGTGGTCCTTTAATACTGAATACTTATGATAACTTTTTTTGGAGTACAGTCTCTCCTACTCATTTTCCTTTAGTACAATTAGTGGTTGTATTGCAGTTGGCAGTTGTTAAAGTCGGGTTTCCTCGTCTTGGGAAGCAGTCATCTGAGCTCTTGCATCTTGGCATGCTGGGTTTGGAATTAGCGAAGCTGCACGCTGTCATGTGGCAGCGTTAACCGCAAGAGTCGGCTCTTGTTTGTCCGCAAATTATCAGGAGCAGTTTCATTTGCAGGGAATGGCACCGCGCCAGCGACTGTTTCATTCAAATTAGGGCTTCAGTTCAATTATGTCCAATTAACTTTTATTGTACATAGCAGCGATAATTACTTCCAAAAAATTGACTTGCCTGTGGTTATCCCAGGGCTAAAATATGAGCTTGATGGGCTTTAATAACATGAGATGACAAAGTAGCAGTGGAGGGAAAGAGTAAGTGCAGAGTATTGCACTTACTCCCTGACTGCTCTGCAGTGCAGTGTGTCCTTGTCAGCCCTCTGTACATGATGTATTCCTGTAACTGTACACCATTGATTTTGCCATAGCAAAACATTTACTTACCTGAAACATATGAATGCCTTCAGCTTTTGTCTAGTGTGAAGAATTATATGCCAGGGGTCACATCTTGGTGTGCTAATGATAACTTAAATAATGTTGCTAGTGATAAATTATTTTTCAAGAGAAATTTCATGCAACAAATGAAATATATCTCTGATGTGGTATATTAAATGCATTCTTCTCTTCAGGAGAACTATGGGGTACACCTTTCTTTGCATTTTTAGTTTCCTTATGATACAGGAGCACCTTCTGCAATGTACTCCTCTAATCAAAAATGCACCAAAAGCTTACAATTCAATGTAATATAATGTGAGCAGGACTAAGCACCGTGCCGAGAAACGATTCTGACAATATTAGCGGGATCCTCCTCTACCATTGAGTGACAGCAGCTTGTAGGAGCTGCTGCACATTTATGAGAACCTGAGCAGCAGCTCTGGGCACATCCTATCAAAGTTTATTCATGTCAGGTCACAGTTCTACGATCACTTGCACATCCATCCCGCAGTTTGTCCTCCACCCTCCCGTCTCTCTCCTCTCCACACTGCTATCTCCAGATAATACGCATATGACATTGGCACTAAGACAGTCAGTTCAGCTCCATCCTCTCCCACTACACTCCACTCTGCTGTCTTTTATCTCTTCTTCTCCCTGTGTATGTCTCAAGACAACAGCGTAGAGGGGAGGGTGGCGAGGACGGAGCTGAACCTACTGTCTTAGTGGTTGCAAGGGTTAAGTGCTTGTGTTATTTAGGGGGCTCAAATAGCTGCATTACTCACCTGATCCCCGGTCCCACAGCAGTTAGCGATCACCTATCCCTCCTATTCTGGCTGTGTCCCTCAGCATCCTCAAAGCCTAATGCAGGTCAATGGACATCAAAGACGTGATAATGTCAGCAGTCCTTAGTTCGCCGGAGCCCAGGCGAGACGAGGCTGCGGGGATCGGTCTAGCAGTCTAGAGGGAGCCAACAGGGCCGAGGATCAAGTGAGTAATTAGTAGTAGCATTTAACCCTTGCAGTGCACGGGTAGCCCCACTGCAAGGGTACGTGTTTTTGTTTGCTCAACTCATTACTCCCTTTTGTCCCTTGTATAAAGGTACTACAATTATGCTGTTGGTACCAAGCATTTTTTTATGTGGCTGTACAAAACCAATACATGCAAATTCTAAAAGTTTACTGTGAGAAAAACTTAGGCAGCCATTACTTATCCCCTTCTGAAAGTGCTGGTTGCGTGGTGTCATGTTAACCCACCAGCTTCAATACTTTTTGACCCAAACAAGTGCCGCTTATGAGCTCTGTTTTCATCAGCTGCATGATTTTTCTAGGTCAGTGACTCAGAAGTCAACAATAGCCTCCCACATCCTTCTCCCAGTACAGGTTTCTTTTACACCTTGTACATATCGGTTTTCAGATTGTATAAGAGCAACCTGTAAGCGAATTACAAGGTGTCTGCGAAACGTAGGGGTTCCAAGAGGCTATACTTGTAGTTTCTCCATTCACAGATTTTGTCGAAAGATGCGTGAATGGATGAAGCAGCTGTTTGGTTGGCTTATAGGGAGGAGAACCCTGCAATTCAGGTCATTTGGGGGGATTGCGATGTGACCATGTTTTATGTTACAATTTATTCCTGTTCCATTGCACTGCCAGACCCGAATCCCATGGTAATATAATGGAGGTTGCTGATGGACATGCGGACGGCGCCGCATAAATCCAAATGTAGACGTAGTAGTCACTCTCAGCACTAGGTCCAATGCATCAATCCGTCCTTTTATTGACGTCAGATGCACATGGCGTCACAAGTACAAAGCAACGTTTCGGAACCTAGCATGGTCCCTTCATCAGACAAGAAGCACTGTGAATATGGGTGTAACATGAAACATGGTCCAAAGTGTAAACTTAGCCTTTAACGGGCCTTTTTGCTCCAGTTTGGCGATCTTAAACACTGATCATAATAGGGATGCCGACTGTCACTATTTACATGCTGCTTACAGGCTTAGCTGATGTTCTGTAAGCTTCAGCTCTATATGAAACTTGTTGAATGCCTGCCAGCAGCTTGTATGTGCATCAGCTTGTGCTGGCATACATTTTGACAGTTATCTTTTTTTTTTTCTGTTAAAGTAGAGCATAGGGAGACATGCACCGAAACATTACAAGAATTTCTTTACGTTACAAGACGTAGTACATTGGAATCAAGGGTGCTTCTTAATGAAATACCTTCAGGATATCCAAGAGTATAAGGATAGGTTACAGTAGGAATGCATGTGTCCCATCACGCCATAT
>NW_017306825.1:38541-61964 GCF_000935625.1 Nanorana parkeri | reverse complement strand
GAATTACTGTCTTTTTAAATGTTTTTGTCATGATTTTATTTTTTACTGTAGTGTACTGTTAAACAATCACACCACAACGCCTGCTCTTTACTTGCACTGATTTTAGTGTAGAATAACATGCAATAAGCTCTCTGCAGGCAGCAGATTTTTTACTGTACTGCAGCAACACACCTGCTATCACTGAATAATGTATTTCTACTGTTCCTGTACTGCAATATGAGAAGCAGCAATCCTTACCCCTAACCAATATGCATTAGCTATTATTATTTTATACAAAAGCTTCCGTGTGGAACGCCTGAAACTTGTGTTCACATTTAAACATCAGCTGCTACATCTAGTGACATCATCAATACTTATATACACATCATATGTCATTACTGAAATGAGTTTATAAGTCTCCCAGTATACACTATCCCATTATAACATCAGCACTGTCTAGCTTAGGGATACTTCACAGTCACAGTATCACATTGCCGTTGCTCAGACTGTGCAGCATTTTTTATTTTTTTTAGGGTGAAGACGTCAAGCTGAGCTGCAGACATTAGACTTTCTCCTCATATGAAAGCTGCCAAATGGTGGGCAGACACCACCCAACAATGTTTGTTGTGGGATGAGAAGGTTTTGCCTTTGCCCCTTATACTGTCCTCTTATAACATCAGCATTGTAATAGGAATACATGATAGAGTTATTTTTGATAATGCAATCAAAGCTAACCTGAAAAATCCCTTTTATGTAGTGAGTGTTGTCTTATGTCTGCCCATCACTTTCATCAACTTCCTGGATTCCCAGTGTGCTTTGTATCTCCTTTCCCTGCTGCTTGTTGTGATGCAATCTCAAATTTCTCAAGTCTACATATCCCATCATACATTGCTTCCAGCAAGCAATGATACTGTTACATTGTTCAGACGTTGAGTTGTAGTGCAGACGGCGGGCATAGAGTGGTGACCCAAGGAAGTGCATACTCACAGAGCTGAGTGACATTGTGTCAGTGCATGGGGGAAGTACATTCTATGGGCATCTTCAATTAGTATTCTAGATCAATAGGGTTATTTGGCGTGGGATAGAACTTAATGGCATTTTAGTTTTTGATACCCTTTAACACATACTGCATACCACAATTTTTAACTACAGACACTGGTATCAATGTTTATTATATATTTTTTATTATTATTTTCTGTTTCTGAGAGTAAATTTAGGTGACTGTAAAATTAGGTGTAAAACCATTCCAGATAATAATAATAACGTCACCTGCTCTCTTAGGGGTTTTCGCCATCTCTTTAGCATCATCACTTTTTTCTTTTTTGAATATTGACTTCTCACTATAAGAAAAGGTCACCATCATCTGGACCTTTCACCTCTTCTATTGGCTAGGAACTTGGCTACAGCAAGAACAAATAGAATTTTTGTTCTCTAATATTTGTATTGCATTTTGTTTATTGAGAAGTGCTTCGCTTTTATAACTTGATATGTGAGGCACTAAATTTAGTTTCAGATCTGGTTAACAGTTTCTGCTGGCTGTAGCATTGGCAGAACTGCTGCCAGTTTCTTTCCGTGCCAGCACATCTAAGAGTGTGCACCGGACCTAGTAGCCGCCAGTGACATTAGTGCCTCCCCGCAAGTCCCTCTGCCCATAGAGGCTCACTGACCGCATAATACTTTACCGGTGTCATGCATGTGTAGTGTTTTGCAGAGCAAACTTCCTCCCAGTGCCATGTGACTACATCACCAACCTGAGCCTCTGAAACGATCCTTCCTCCTAGGCTGCAACTTTTGAAATGGGCAGCAGGACAACCAGATGATATGACTTTTAGGAGATGGAGAGATTTTTTTTTTTTTTTGGTGCTTTTTATTTTGAGTTAATGTTTTCAATCTCTTCTAAACAAATTATTCTGTTGCCTCGGGTGTGTCTAAACCCCAAAGCAAAAATGCAATATTTTGTAGGCTACCAATGTTTAGATGTGGGGGCTGCATTATTTTTTTTTTTCTTCCTTTTTTTTTTTCCTGGTGATCCTGCCAGTAAGTCTGTTATTTTTCAACTTGTTTCAAAAAAACAAGCTGTCCATAAAAAGTGGAAGTTAGAGAGTTAGGACAAACCTTTTAACACTGTCAGGGCAGCCTGCAATGCTTTTATTAATTTACATAAAGCTTTTATCCCAAAAGAAAACAAATGAATTGTGGCTGTAAGGCCAGGTGCAGACTTGGGTGATTGTGTGCGGTTGCACACAGCGGTCGCTGAAAAAAGGTACATGTATGGGTTTTTTTCCAGCCGGGATCTGCCTGGTGCGATTGGGTGCCATTAGAAAAGAGTGGCACCGCCAGCGCGATAAGTGGTGGGGTGCGACTCCGTGACCGCAGGGGCATCTGCGCGGTTTCGTGCACGATTGCCGTGCGGTCACGGATCGCCCAGGTGTGAACCTGGCCTCACTGCTTAAACAGTGTTTGCTGGGTTTCAGCTTTAATTTGTCAGTCAAGTCCATCCAAATCTTCTAATGCATCTAACACTTCCACTGTTGCTAGTTCCATTGCTTCTCCATAGAGTGGAACCATCCTAAGGCCTCTTCACACAGGCAGCCAAGGGGCGGTAGAAATGGGATTTTGATCCCCCTTGGGATAAAAAAAAAGGCATTATGAAGGTGGCAGTATCGCCTTTTGGAAGCCGCTGCTTTACCTCCCTCTGAAAAGTGATCTACCACTCGTGTGAACAAGGCCAAAGTGTTCTACTGGATGGATCACCGGGTGAAAATAAAGGAAAAACAATACTAATGCAGCCACCATATTTAGCTGCAATTTTTCTTTTATGGTTTAGCTATTCTTGAAAGGATAAGAGCACTTTTCCTTTCTGTCCTCCCATCCATGACGTAAACAATCCCACCCTCCCCCTCTGTAGATCCATACTTACCGCTGTTGTTTGCATCCAGCGCTGCAATGCTTCTTTGCTGGCCGCACCTGCACATTCCAGTTCCATAGACTGCTATGGGGCCATCTCCCTGCAGGGAGACCGAGATGGCTGGATATTAACAAACAGTGGAGTAGAGATCTGTGGAGGGCGAGGGTGGGATCATTTTGGTCAGGGGAGGGGGACAAAAAAGTGCACTTTGATGAAACCATAACGCAAACACTGGAGTGTAATATTCCACCCTGCCCAATGATATTTAATGACCCTTGTCGGCTTTGTAAACTGGACTGGGCTAATTTCTGGCCAAGAGGGGATCGTCATTATGGCTTTAACCTGGTTATTTCCTGAACTCTCTTTATTTTAATTTAGGCATTCTTTGTGACATTCTACTGTTCCAAGGTGAATGCCCTGCAGCTCCTTTCCCTTTCATAGCCATTTTCTATCCAGCCCAGAGATACAAAGTGAAGTGTGACCTAGATGAAACCCTTTTGTAAGGCAATTCCTTGCTAATTATGGTGCAGCATACTGTAATTGATTTTGACGGAGTCAGATGCTGATTGCAGACTGTGTATTCTGCTACTTGCCTGTGGTTATACACATTTTGTTTTTATAATCTGTGGAGGATATTTGGAGGTTAATCACCTTGGTGATCTACAAATGTGCTTGGGCAGGTTGTTTAACATTGCCATGTAATGTCATGAAAGGAGGCAGGACAGCAGTTCATATGTTATATTGTCCCACTACACTGAGTGGCCAGATTATTATGACCACCCCATCAGTACTTCGTTGGGCCACGAGATGACTCCACGTGATGACTTCGTTGGGCCGCCTCGTGACTCCACGAGATGTTAAAAGGTGATGCGAGGAATCTGGCACTGCACTGTTGCCCTTCTGTTGTCTTGTACCAGTCTTGCCACTCTCCGTTCTGCCCTAACATTGACTAATCGCTGACTGCCACAATTCGCACGTTCAGACCCAGATTTTCAGCTGACAGTCCAGTCTTTAAACACTTTAACAACAGCTGCTCTTGAACATTTAACGAATTCTGCTGTTTTGCTGATACTCGCTCCATGGCTCCGAGTGCCAACAATCATCCCACGTTCAAAGGCTGTTAAATCGCGTTGTTTACCCATATCTTCCGAAACAAATCACTTCTACGGTCGTGGTAAACAACCTGCTTCCCTATTTATAATGGTCTGGCCCTCTAGCAACTTCAGCGCAAAATTATAGCTAATTTGCCTACAAATGCCAGGTGGTCATAATAATCTAGCCACTCAGTGTATGTTGTAGTTTATTTTTATCAGGCAGTTCTTTTGAACTCCCAATGAGCTGTATGGAAATTATTGTCATTGCTTCATACTAATGCTGCCAGTAGTGCTGCACTTTGTGTCCCTGGTTAGAGATGAGGTAGGGCTTGGTTAGAACCCAGTTCACTTGAGTTTGCTCAAGTCCACTTAAAACTGTGACTGCCAATCCCTGCTAGGACCTAATCAGTGTCAGCAGTTGTGGCTGGAGCATTCTCCATCCCTTCATGACATTTTGCTGCAGGGCAGGGAATGCTCCTCTCCACAATTGATTGGGTCAGGAGAAGGGTCTAGCACTCATAGTTTTGAGCGGGCTTGGGCGAACTCGGGTGGACTGGGTTCACACCAAGCCCAGCCTCAACACTGCTCCTGGAAAAAGTTTGAAAGAACCTAAATTAGATAGCAATGATTGTCTCATTTGATAATTGCAATCATGTCCTGTGTCTTTTAACCATTATTTTAAGAACCACACTGAGAAGTAGTGTTTATATCTAAGCTGCCCTCCCAACACAATCCCGATTCACTTTTCCAGAAATAACCGGGTCTGTGTGAAATCACTTCTGATCTTTGGAGTCTATATAACTCGAATACTACATAACTCGAATTCTCCCTGTGATGCATAAAAATTCAAATACATGATGTGTGTGTGTCTCCTTCACATCCACTGGAGGCAGCCCAAAGTCCTACAAAAAACAACGAAACCTGTTTTTTTCACACAACCTCTATTGGCTAATCATTGCTGCAGGGAACTTTTAACAGGGGTAGAGAAATTTAACATGGAATTCAGGAGCCAGGCTGTCCAATCCATGAGCCAGCTCCACTTACAACAACTAAAGAAAACCTCAAAACTTAGACGCCGGCTGTCATTTTTAAGGAGCATTGGTTATATGACTTCTGGGATTTTACTTTTTTACTATGCTCATAGGGAAATCATGGCCCTGTTTCAGTAGACGTAGAATACAAAAGTGTCTTTTGTTAATCATATGTATCGATTTCACTAGTTTTTGTATGAATGATTAGCTTGACTTTTATTTATTATTACTATGCATTCAATATTCGTCAACCACATGGTAAAAACTTTCACAGGTTCTATTTATCTATATAATATTTCACCCAAAGTTTGGGTTGATTGTCTGCAAGCCCTCTACTATGATGCACAGCTGGAAAAAAATGGCTAAGAAAAACATCTGCTTCCCCCCCGCCCGAAAAAAATAATTCTGCCACCTCTAGTGATGTGCTGGGGCTTGGTGCAAACCCAGTTCTGAGTTCGCTCAAGCCAATGCAGAAGTGTGACTGACACCCCCTCCCAGCCCAATCAGTTGCAGCAGGTGCATTTCACACCCCAAAGCTACACATCACAAAGGGGCGGGAAGTGCAACTGCCGCAACCGATTGGGTTGGGGTGTGCCTGTCACAGTTTTGCGTGGGCTTGGGTGAACAGGGTTCACACAAAGCCCAGCTCATCACTATTTCCCTCCTCCACCATTTTCACTTCTCTGCCTGTAACCCAAGGATGGGAAAATAAGAGTAGAATTCAGAAACCAGTCAGTGCAATCTAGGAGCCAGCCAAGAATTTGTAAGGAGCCAGGAAACATGTTCTTAGCTGTGGCTTGGGTTCTCACCAAGCCCCAGCTCATCGCTATTTACCTCCTACACCATTCTCACTTCTCTGCCTGTAACCCAAGGATGGGTAAATAGGAGTAGAATTCAGGAACCGGTCAGTGCAATCTCTGAGCCAACAGACAATTTTTAAGGAGCCAGGAAACATGTTCTTAGCTGTGGCTTGGGTTCGTACCAAGCCCCTGCTCATCACTATTACTCTCACTTTTCTGCCTGTATCCCAAGGATGGATAAATAAAAGTAGAATTCAGGAACCAATCAGTGCAATCTCATAGCCAGCAGACAATTTTTAAGGAGCCAGGAAACATGTCCTTTCTTTACCGACAATTGAAAAGTCTCCAAGATGTTATAGCGCCAGCTGTTATTTATTTAAGCTACCTTGCTCCAGGCCTTTGTACAAACCCGCTGTCACTTCGCTGACAAAATGCAACTAAAGCAGGATCTACAGAAATAAATGTGGCCCAGGTATTCTGCAGGTACCAAACCCGCACGGGATGTTTACCAAATAGTTACCGTGTACATGTAAGCGTTTTGAAAGCTCTTTTATCTTCTGTACTTATGCTGTTTTAATATTCTCTCACACTGTATATAAGACTTGCTCCATGCATGCCTTTCAGAGAGTTTCCACTGCTGTAGCAATTTACAAGAGTACAGTTTGTATTACAGCAGACAGTAAAACTGTATGTTCCCTTAGGCTTTTGTAAACTGCTTCTCAAATATGTTTTGAAATGTTTTCCAATTATCTGGTGTTGTGATGCTTTCTCTGAAGAGTTCATTTGTGGTTTAAATGCTGGGAGCATTTTATCTCCTGCCTCAAAATCATTTTAGCTGCTACCCCCCAAATCTCTCCTTTCTTTTACCAATTATTTCAGTCAAACTGATGAACGTTGCTGTATTGTTCAAGCAATGTAGATCAGTAATGAAAAACGTAATCGTGATTAAGATACATTTGAATGTTCATTTAAAAGGTAAAGAATGATTTATAAACACCATCACATTATTGAAAGAGGGGATAGCTCAATTTTCCCTAATCTAGTTTTTCGAAATCGGCCTTGTGGTGAGGGTTTAGAGGCAGAGTGGGAGAAGCGTTTGAATATCATCAGGCATTTAGAATGTGGAATTTTTCCAGGACTGTAAAACTGTAACATTTTAAAGAGAGGTTTTTGTAGCCTCGGGCAGGCTGCAAGGTGAAGATCTCCCCGAGGCAGTGTTTAAGATTACTATATTACATGCTGAGGAACTTGCATTTTTCTGCACATGGTTTACTACTATGCGGTGAGTAGCCAGAAGCCACTAGCTTGTGTAATGTGCTATTTAGGTATGTTCACAAACATGCAGCTGTATGAGTCAGACTAGGGACGTATTACTTAAAATTGACCTTTCTCCCCTTTGGCTAAAAATCACATCAGCATGCAGATCTGCATGCTGATATGAAATCATCTTACATTCATTAGTTCAATATATTTTTATTTTACTTACAATTTCTTGTTTTCTACTTCCTGGTTCTCTTTGGCAAAAGTGATGTAATGTGCCCAAGTGTTGCATCCTGTGAGGGTTACATCAGCAGTGTATTGCTGGGAAATCACATTTGTAATCTCACAAGATCTCTGAAAGGCATTTTCCTCCCTGAGATGATGTGCATGGTCACATGTCCTAGTCACATGTGCCAGAGTTCCAGGAAGTAAAGGGAGATATATTAATCTGCGCCCAGTACAAATGGCCACTGTGAGAAGAATGGAGAAAAAAAGAGAAATAAGGTATGCAGAGAATGATAAGCCTGCAATTCTCTATAAGTATGTGTTTGTAAATTGCCATTACTAAACATTTCTAGAGGTCACTTTGTTGTTATTTTGAATATATGGGTAAAGTTCCTCTTTTTAATTGTCTTATAATCTGCAGGTAGGTCACGTACCTACCATGCTGTATGACAGGGGTCACAAGAATGGCAGTCAGTGTCAAATTAGCAGTCTGGGGGTGGATACATAACCAAACTGTACTGCTTAACCATATGGGAATAGGGGCCTAGCTGTGTAGTCTGGCAGAGGTACCTTGATCACAAGCCTAGCTAAACAGAATTGTAAAATCTTTTTTCAGGCCTGACCGTTTCTTTTCAACTATTCAGTTAGGTATTTGCCTGGAGGATTGATTTTAGAAACCAGTCAGATCATCTTTTATTCCTGTTTGATAATACCTAAGAGATGAACATTTGTGCACTATGGGAACTGTAAATTGACCAATGGTGGCACTTTCTTGGAGACAGAATATTAGTGACCCTCTATTACTTGTTGCTCATCTGGTTGTTTTTTCTTTACATAGAAACCTTCTGCATGACATTTGTATGTTCACACTGTGTGCGTGTGGGTTTTCCTCCTACAATTCATGGTAAGCCAATCTGCTTCCGATCAGCCTTTCTGTGTTCTATCTGTTTGACTGGTAGGGACTTGAGGTTGTAAAGTTCATCAAGGCCTGGGATTAATGTCACTACTTCTCCATTCCAAGAGCTGCAGAATTTGTTAGTGATCTATAAATGAATAAATATATTACATTTTTCAGTTTTACAGCTTTATGCACGCAATATTGCAGTGATGGTGACCGTATGCAGTCCTTTCCAGCACTTCATCTGCCTAAGATTTGATGGGCATGTCTGCTCTTATGATTTCCGGCTCAGAGAATACTGTCTTCTTTTTATGTGGCAGACCTGTTTTTCTTATGGCACTTTTTTTCCTACAAAAGATTTGTTTTTCTTGCTTGCATGGTGTTTGTGATCATTGCTTCGTATGAGAGCTTGAAGCACGTTTCTTGCCGTTTTTCTGCATACTTTTCTTTTTTGTTCTGCGGACGCTCATTTGTACGAAGTGGTTGAGCACCGAGCCTGAAACAGAAGCTCTTCTTTTTGATCTTGCCAATAATTGAAACAAGCCTATGTTCTCCATACCTGATGTCTCAACATAATTAGCCTCAGAACATTTTGAAGGAAATATCCTATTTTGATCTGTGAGATTTCCACTGTAGACTTTTCGGAAGGTAAAAGTACACTTTGTCTTCCTTGCTCCTTCTGTTCCGCGGTCATTAAATATAGCGTAACATTTACCTACAGGATGTGCTAGCAGGCACCAAAAAAAGGTGGAAAAGATTTTGGGTGGCCACAACTTCCATAGGAGATTATGTTTGTTGTGCGATGAAAAGAAAATATGTCCCATAATGCAGAAAGAGCTTTCCTTACTATTTTGCTGCATGAGTTGTAGGGCATTTTCCATTTTCTGGAAGGCCTGAGCAGTGCTCAAGTGGTGGTAAGCTATAAGAAGTTACAATGAGCTCAGGAATCAAGGAGCTAGTACAAGGGGTAGAATGTAGAGAACATGGTTGAAGGAAATGTATTTATTTATTGTTGGTACTTACTTGCATAGCGCCGTCAATTATTACGCAGCGCTTTACACAGTGCACCTTCACATCAGTCCCTGCCCTCAAGGAGCTTACAATCTATGGACATTTGTACACCATGCCATTTACATTTATTCTGAATTTATCTACATGCTTTTTCACATCTGTACAGCTTGAATGTATTTTAAAGTGAATCTGCGGCCAGGCTATGGACATTTAAGTATTAACATTTACTTAACAAGTGGTAGCTGAGCTTTAAAACCAGCCCTTACTAATCTGTGTAGCTGGAAGCACTGTAGAGCAAGTGATCATTCAACGTTCACAGCAGAAGCACTGATGTTTTTCTAGCCATTCTAACAACAGTTTAACTTCTCCTACTCCCCCTCCCAGCAATGACCCTGCAGCCTTCTAATCTCTAATGTAAATACAGAGAAGAAACTCTAGAACACGGGAGCATGGTGAGCTGAGCTGCTAAGAAAAAGACTGAACGACTGCAGTGCTTTGGCTGGGAATTTTGAGGTTTAATTACTTCACATTTTCTGCAGCTACAAAGGTCAGTGAGCACTTGTTTACTGCTTTTTATGCCAACTATTGGCATACACAAGATAAATCTCAGTGACAACATCCCTCCCCTGCGGATGTAGAAAATAATGCTTATTCTACTAGAGAATTGTGTAAAATTGCAGAATATTTCCCCTAATCCACTGTCCTGCAGTCTTTCTCCCCGTCATTTCCAGTTGAGACGACTGGCCCTGTGAAGCTGTTTCTCTTGCCAGTCTGTGACCAGTGAGTCTTGGCGCCACCCCTCTTGCTAACGTCATCATGTATAGCCACTATTGTACGTGAGAACATTGGAGTGCCTGCCCACATTCTGCCACTAAAGATCGGAGGAACAGGCATGCTGCAGGACTGTGGAAAAAGTTTACAACTCTGTATGACATCATCCCGTAGCAACACAATATTAATTTTCTGCATCAGCTTGAGGGGTGGGAGGACAGGATTTCTTGATATTTGTTTTATACATGTCGAGTTCCACGAATATGCAAATATTTCAATGTCCATAGCCTGATCAGAGGTTGACCTTAAGTAGTATGAATAACAATTGTTAAATTAGATCTGAATAAAAAATTCTAGATGTGTTTTAGGTGTGTAACTAGAGACATCTTTTAAAGGAAACACAAAGGCTGCCATTGTTGACTTCCTGTTCTGCAAATATTACTTAACTGGCTGTAATGCTGATCCTTTGGCTTCAGTGCATGGATTTAAGCAAGAACAATTGAAGACCTTCTGGAACTGAATATTTGTTCCGGGTCAGTGATTCATAAAGAATGGTAGCCTGAGGGTCAGCATAACAAACAGGAAACTAGCATTTTCTGGAGGAGGTCTTCTAAAGCTGGGCATGCACACATCGAATTTCTCTTGTTCAGCCCCGCAAGCTGAACTATAAAAACCCCTTGATTGCCCCATCCACACTATAAGGCGTGGATGGAGGAATCACTGCTGGCATCTATTGTATTCAGCAGCCGCTACTCCAAAGGTTGCTAAATACCCAATCGGCACCTCTGATGAGATACAGGCGATTTTTTTTAAAACTGGCTCCTTCAGCAAAAGGTGATTGATAAAATGGCTCAAATTTTGGCTAGTTCTTCCGGGAGTGGCCGAAATTCAAGTAGCATATGGCCATGTCATTTCCAATTTTGCAGTCAAATTTTAGAAAGCTCCAATATATGTTTCTTACGTGTTATCATTCACACAGCATAATGAAAAATAATTGCTAACAATTTTTTTTTTTGACCTATAGATGTGTTTGGTGAAGGTCTTTGTGCACAGTCCAGGCTACTCTGAGCAGTTTGAGAGTGAAAGTAGAGGGACAAACTGAGAAGCAGAGCGTGCTTCCTCATGTTAACATACAATGCTTCTAATTCTTTAAAGTGACATTAAACCTTTCTTTCTTTTTTTTATCTGAAGACATGGCAGCACCCTTGTGGGATTCAGATTTTGTGGTTTTTTTTTTTTTTTAATCGTTCTCTAGTGGTTCCCGCAGCACGTTATCCTGCCCCCTAACTGCTGCTATGGTGGCACCTGTGCGTGCTCGTTCCCAGCTCGGTGGCTGGCCACACTCCTCCT
Organism: Nanorana parkeri; assembly: GCF_000935625.1. Classification (NCBI taxonomy): domain Eukaryota; kingdom Metazoa; phylum Chordata; class Amphibia; order Anura; family Dicroglossidae; genus Nanorana; species Nanorana parkeri. Next base: position 50,637 of record NW_017306825.1, on the reverse strand, counting down.
CTCCACCCAAAAGGTTGATTGACAGCAGAAGGAGCCTCTGGCTCCTCTGTCCTCAATCTCCTCCCCCGCCACCAGGATGTTCGGGATGGAGGATCGATTCTTGGACCGGCGCTGACAGGTGAGTTTGGGGTGGGATGCGGGGGACACAGAAAGGTACAGGGCATTTTTTTTTACTTTAATGCAGAGAATGCATTTAGGTAAAACGTTTCCTGCCTTTAATACTGCTTTAACCCTTTGTTAGGACAGACAGTATTAAAGTCTAGTTTTCAACTAATAATTAAAGCTGCCAGCACTGTACTCAGTTAATTAGAGTAAACATAACTTCCCACTGCCCCCTCAAGAAAAAAGCATGCAGTGATTTTTATGTTACACTATGTGAATGATAAAATGTAACAAATATAAAATAGTGTTATCCCAATTCTGCTACAAAGGTGGAAATACAGGCTTCTTATTATTCTTAGGAAAAGTTTAATTTAAAATTAGAGATAATTATTAGTAGCTGTAGATGAGGCAGACGCAGGAGAGGCACATCATAATTCTTGCTGGAAGTTGCTTATACTGCAGGCCGTCCCTGTGGGGAAGACAGCCTTGTGTTAGTGATGGGAAGGCACCTTTTTATACTGCATACTGTCTGAAGACATGAGAAAGGGATCTGTGAATGTGCGATAAGTCTTTTCATTGCCTATTATCTGTAATTTTGACAGAGTTGTGGGGCTGCTGTCGCCACAGAGGTCTATTGCATTGCAGCCCCTGCATCTGTCAGTATCTGTCAAGTGCGAATCCGCTGGCAGCGAAAGGGTCGCAAAGGGAGACCTGAATTGTGTTGTCAGTTGCCACTTCCAATAGGCGGATGCTGGGAAAATTTGCGTGTGGAATTCTTTCCCTTCATTTGTATTCATGGGCTTTTGAAAGGCTTGTTTGAATTGTAAATGGTGAGGTCACAGCACGTCTTTCCTAATGTATTTCAGATAAGCTTTGAAGGTTGGAAGCCAGTATTGTGACTTTGCTTCTTTTTAAAGGCCTTTGAAAACACTGCTTATTGCAGGCTGTGAGAAATTGCAGGTCTTGCCGTATGGTGCTGCAACTCAAAAGCTTTCCTTCAATAATGTAATGTAGATTACCATTTTACTTGTGATGGTGTATCACGCCAAGGCTATTGCTTGCATTCCTTTTCCTCACGCGCCAGGTATGTAGCAGATTGTGTCAAGGTCTTTTTTCCCCCTAGTGTTTGTGTGAGCATAGCAGGCCTTGGTATAACCAGTTTATCCGCAAGTCTCAACAGTCTGCTAATAAATGTCAAGTCGTCGGTGCAAGGAAGCGACAAATGCGGTATACGTAGCGAGCATGCAGAGCTGAAAAACCAACAGGTTATGTGAGTGTTTGTTTCTTCTAAGTAATTATATTTGTTTCTAGTTTTCTTTCATTTGCTCATGTGGAGCACAGTTCTCGACTTTTTTTATAAAAGAGCCGCCTTAAAGAGGAAGTAAACCACAAAAAAAAATTACAAATCTGTTAGAAATTTGAGTTGTTGGCAGAATACACATGGCAAGTCTCTTTTGCCAAAAAACAGCTGCTTCTAACGTCTAGCAGTTTTTATCTCTTGTGTACATTGAACGGCGCATGCATGCAGTGTACTACCCCGGGTCCTTCCCAGCATCTGCAGTGTGCCAAGGATCGAGCCTGGTGCCAAGGATGATGTAACTCCTGTACGCATGTGCAGGAGTTACATCATCACAGGCAGCCCAATGAACAAAGAGAATTACTGGGGACTCGGATAAGCAGAGGGGAGATATGGCGGCAGTGGACAGAGTAGATCAGTCAGTGCTGCAGGAGAGCGCACACTTCTTAGGTAAGTGTACCATAACCTGCAAGCATGCTATGCATACTTCCATATTATGACAAGAGCCCTCCTACTGATGTTATAACAGGATGGTATATGCTGTGACTTTAGAAATCCTTTAAGGATAGAGGGTGGAGCTATGTAAATCTTCCTTTATGCCCCCAGATGGCCAACTGCACATCCAGAACCGAAGGTTTATAGTACAGATACAGCCTAAGGCCTCATGCCTAGGGTATATTCATTTTACATAGGATCCTCTTGGCAGCAATACCCTGCAGAAAAGGTTGTCCATACTGCAGCTGAACTCATATGTCAGTATGAGCTAAGATGTGTACAGGCAACTTATTCGGCCCTTTACATTTCTCCCCAGTCTGAATGACACGAATGAGTAATTTAATAGTCATGGCCGACATGAGTAACCTGTAATCAGCGGCAGCGGTGCCTGTTGATTGCAAACTATTGTTTATATGTAGGCCCTAAATGGGGCATTCATGCGTTGGTGCATTTGCAGAATGACCCCGGCCTTCAGTTATTCTAAATGATTGAAGACTACGGTCATTTTGTATATGTGCTGCCGTGGCAACATTTAATTACTCATTTGTGGCTGACATGTAAACAATAGTGTGCAATCAGAGGTGATATTACACACTGTTGTTTACATGCAAGCCCTGAGCTGCGGCCATAAGCAGGTCCATTACCCTGTGTGCATGTAAACACACAGGGTAAAAAAACTATTGAAAATCAATACTTTGCATTCCTTTTTACATAATTGAACTATTTACGGAAAAGCAAATTGTTTACAAGTTCTGTAGCTTAAGCTGAACTTCTTACACAGCCATCACAGAAGGCTGCCTGACCCACGGGCTGCATACAAGTTCCAGAGCAGTGGACTCATTTACAGTCAAGCTAAATAGCCTCAGCTTTACTTCCACAGAACTACTATACAGGCATAAAGGCATGCTTTATTTTGTCAGAGACTCCATTTATTTGCACAGTAGAATGGGATTAAAAGGTGTGCCCTTTACAGATATCTGTTTTCCGGCCAAACTCTCTACCATATGCAGACATAATGCATTGCAAATCCCGTTGAACTAGGAGCTTGTATTGGCACAGTAAGATTCTGCTTATTAAACGTTTTGCAATGAAGCACTACACTAAGATGAAAAAAGAAATATGAAAAGTAAACTAGTGGTTTTGCACTCCTTTTTTTTTTTTCTTTTATCAGTTTAGACCTTTTACATTTATGGCTGACACAGATGTAAACATTTATAGCAGATGCTGTTTTCTGGCTGTTTAAGCATGGGAGCATTTTTCAAATGTAATACAATATATAACCCTTTATGAAAGCCATTGTTTGCCAAGTACATGTCCCTGCCAGACAGCAGAGCTAGGTTCTGGACTTTCCTGTGGACGGCACTGCAGTGAAGCAAAGTTAAGCTTGATTGAAGACTGGCCCCAGCCGTCATTGGACCATAAAGGGGCAGCAGATCAAGATCATCTCTGTGTTTCTCCCCTCCTGTATGCATTTCCCAATGTTAGACTGATAGTACTGAGAAAAGCAACAGACTCCTGACTGGCTGAGTTCAGAGCCTTCCATTCCCCAGTGCTGCTGTGCAGAACAAGATGGAAATAAGCAGTCTTTATTTGCTTGCGAGACACCAACAGGGGCTGCAGAGGGACCTCTCTTGTCACCTTTAGGGATCTCTCTGAGGATCTGATACTGCATTGGCGTTATGCCCTACAAGTAAATTAAGGCCGTTTACTGTTATGTCATTCTGACGTGCCAGCTTTCTCTGTCTTTATGGCTTGCACGGTCACCCTGTCACAAGGTCTTCTGTGCGCGACCATTGGAACAGACATTGCTCCATTGTTGTCACCATCAGAAAATCTTCCCTGCAAAATGCTAAGCAGCTATTACTGGAGTGCACGCTTTTAGACAAACAGTATTTTATTTATTTAAAAGACAATTTGTTTATGATGGGCAGTGCTTTATTCAGCCACATATAATGGTTACATTTACTTTAAGGCATTAAAGCAAGAGACCCATAAACAATCCAATCACACCGAAGATGCAAAACACTAAACAAAACTTGATGTGGGATCGGGACTTAATGACCTTTACTTGTGAGTCCGAAGAAAACCTAAAAATTCCGTGCACTGCTAACTGTAATGGTTTGTGAAACACAAACCTATGACATGTACTATGGAAAGGCATGCTGGGATTTGTATTCTCTATTGTGTGATATACTATGGAAAGGCATGCTGGGATTTGTATTGTCTATGATATATGCAATGGAAAGGCATGCTGGGATTCGTATTCTCTATTGTGAGATATACTATGGAAAGGCATGCTGGGATTTGTATCATCTATGTGATATATTATGGAAACGTATGCTGGGATATATTATGGAAAGGCATGCTGGGATTTGTATTATTTATGTGATATACTATGGGAAGGCATGCTGGGATTTGTATCATCTATGGGATATATTATGGAAACGTATGCTGGGATATATTATGGAAATGCATGCTGGGATTTGTATTATCTATATAGCCTGGATATCAGCCACAAACACTGTATGATTGACAAGTTTGCAATTTTACCTGCTTGAAAAAATAAGTATTTTAGAAGCAGTCTTCCTTACCTACATGGACCAAGTCATATTAGGCACACACACAGACCTATACAAGGGCACAGCATTATTGTCAGCCACAAATAGCATTGATTTTATTCCTGTCCTACATGTTAGAGCAGTAATAAAATCCAGGGATCCTCCAGGCAAGCGCTTTTGCGCAGACTAAGTTGAGGGCCTCCTCAGCGCGCCTCTGCCGCTCAGTCACGTGAGGGAGGTGGGCGGGCCAGGAATGTAATTGACAGCAGGCTCGAGCTGTCAACTACAAATGATCAAGAATAGCGTCGCGTGCCAGCTGTCAAGGCCTCGCGTGCCAGGCTGGGCACGCGTGCCGGGGGTTGCTGACCCCTGGTCTATGGGATATATAATGGAAACATATGCTGGGATTGGTATTGTCTATGGGATATATAATGGAAACGTATGCTGGGATTGGTATTGTCTATCGGATATACTATGGAAAGGCATGCTGGGATTTGTATTATCTTTGGGATATATTATGGAAAGGCATGCTGGGATTTGTATCATCTATGGGATATATTATGGAAACGTATACTGGGATATACTATGGAAAGGCATGCTGGGATTTGTATTATCTATGGGATATACTATGGAAAGGCATGCTGGGATTTGTATTGTCTATGAGAATAAGAATTGCTCAGAATTCTCTATTTTTTTTATAAACAAGATTTTCAGAAGGAATAGTCTCTCTGTTCCTCGTCATGGTTCCCTCCCCTGCAAATGAGACTAATATTGTTATTCTTGTACTGCTTCCTTCCATTTGACAGCTTTTCTTTTTGGTCACTGTGACATTAACATGGCGTGTGAAAAGACTCCTACATAGTATGAGATGTTTCAGTGGCTAAATGTCTCTTATTTTGACTGTTGCTTATTAGATGACCTTATGGTTCCATTCCGAGGCTTTCATTACTGGTTCTGCACACATTGTGTGAGGTCATGCTACTCCAATGGTTTTTTTTATGACAAAGATTTTTTTAAATACTAAAGTGAAACTTCAGGCAAATGTTACAAATACACACCAAATATCTATTCCTCAAAGAACATCATCTACTTGTTTTAAATACAACCTACTATAGAATGTATACACGTACATTTACCTTGATATTATTATCTTCCTGGAATCCTCTTTGTATAGCAACACTCAGGCTGGGAGGGGAAGGAGGTGTACTCAATCTAACATTGTGAACATGTCCAGCCAAAACCTTTTGACTGCTTCACATTGCAGACACCCCAACTCTCCCGGACGCTCTGGGAGTCTCCCGCTATTAGATAGCGGCTCCCGGCCGCCGATGAGAGAGAAACATTTTCTCCCGGGAAGGTTTACTCTGCTATATCTAGCAGAGTAAACATTTCCCTGCGATCTGGTTTTTGTTTTTCTAACAACGGGACCTCCGTCAGTCAGAGAAAAAAACAAACCAAAACGGCATAGGAATGCATAGCTAGATTGCCATTGGCTATTTTGCTTTGGAACAGCCAATAGCAGACTAGCTATTGTACCCGCCCACTGCTGCTGTCAATCAGCAGAGGGGGACCTGAAGTTCTCCATCTGGTCCTCTTTAAGTGATTGCTAGCAGATGAGGGCGGGTGCAATAGCCAGCTTTCTATTGGATATTGCAAATTGAAATAGCCAATAGCAATTTAGCTATGCATTCCTATGCTTTTTAAAAAAATATTATTATTCTGACGGCAGCAGCTGTCAGAGTGCTAAAAAAAACAACAACAAAAAACAGCAGCTAGCACCTGAAGCAATAGCTTCTTCGCTATCTGCCATCATTTCAGGGCCAATAAGCACCTCCCTGAAATTGCTTTCTTCTGGTTGGGATCCCTGACATTGGGTGGTTAAGGGTTAAAATTCTGTCAGATTTTTATTGCCACCTTTGTCCCTCGTGGGGTCGAGGAGCCAAGGGGACCAGTGAAGGAAAATGTCAGCAGCCCCTATTTTCCCCCCTGATTGTTTAGCACCAAGATTTCAGATGGAGAAAGTGATTGAACTGTGTTTGTGGGGGATGTTGGATATACTGTGTAAGACAATGTAGGGCATGACATTGATATCCTGAAAATGATTTGATTTTTGCTGGAGTTTTGCTTTAAAAAAACAAACCTGAACTGAATAAAGCTGAAGTAACCGTGAGACTTTGTAGCAAGCAAAACCATAAATGAAATCCTCCGTGAGTTTAGTCTTCTCTACATCCATCTTTTCTAAATTGCCCTCCTCCACTTTGATGACAGCAACGTTTTTTCCTGAGCCGACTTCCTCCTCCTCGTTCATTTGCTTTACCTGCTAATGACACGCACAGGAAAATTCAGTATCTGTGCATATGAGACGTAAGAAATAACTCCCTACTCCTTTTACATGCTGTACATATAATACTGGAGGTAATTGGATTTACTCTTCAGTTTCATGCCACTTCAGAGTCATGTTACAGTTTGGGATTTTTTTGCCCCATAATATCTACATCTGGGGTAGGCAACCCTGTAGTGGTGCAGATCTACCTGAACAACAAACATGAAAAAATACAAACGTCATGTGTATCATTACTTGAACCTTGGTGAGCGTTGTGTATTTCCTCCAGATCTGTGCAGGGATCCAGTGTAAAACATTTCCCTTGCATAGAAGCTTCCTGTTCTAAAGACAGGTTACTGCTGCCCTCTCTCCTTGTGTAGGGTAACTGGTCTTGTATCCTCCCCTCCTGTAGTTTCCTGCAGACAGCCTGTAGTGGGTGGAGCCTGCTGAGCCCTTCCCACAACTCTGCACAAGCTATGTACAGCACAGTGATGATGTCATTGCTACTCTTACAAGATAATAATTAGGTGTACAAAGGCATGTGGTGCACACAAAGGGGATTACTTTTTTTATCATTTGAGGCTATTGAGGAATATATTTGAATAAATGTTTTTGTGGCCAGAATTTAGCTTTAGAGTTTATCAGTAGGCAAAAAAATTTGACTAGAGGGGAATGGTTAGATCCTCTGCCAAGTTTTTATTGCTGTCTGAATCCCTGCTGGGGAGGTTCATCGCTCCATTATCATCCAGACAAAAGTAAGGAGAAATCCAACATTTCAGAGCTGTTCCCAGAACAAGAATTAAGGTGAAATATTACAATGAGGACACTTTTTTTTTTCCAGGGACAACTGTCTAAAAGGGGAGTTACCTCACTTAGGACAATTTCTCTAACTTCCTGTTGCGTCTCTGGAATAAGAAGTAGAGGGAAATTTCCTTCCCTAGTGGTACACAGACAGCAAAAAAAATAAAAATAAACTGGAAGAGGTTTTAACCCTCCCTACTCTTTCCAAAACTAAGTACAAGGCTATAAATACACTTTAAAGTAGAACTGTTATGGAAGAACTATGGGAGCTATAATTTGCAGATCTGCGTCTGAAAGTGCTAGATCCCGGGCTGTGCATGACCAGTGCTTTATGATTATAGATGTGGAACACGTATGTTGGAAATGAGTGTCAGAATTGCATAACTCCATACAGTGCGAGGACCCATTCACCCCAGCGTGGTCCATTGCTCTGTATGTAATGTTCAGGCCTGCCAACAGACCCAACCAGACCAACGATTGCACCTGCACAGTTGCACCTGCACATCATTCACATAGCATTGCACCACATGTAACATGCATTACTGCATGTGACTGGGGTTTGTGTGCAGCCAGGGAATAAGCATGTTAAAAAAGGATGAGGACAGTAATGGCTGCCTACATTATTATCTCATGACATGTCCCCTATAAGAGCTACACGAGGAACCCTTCCGTTCTCTCTGTACATGACCCTGCTATGTGGGGGGGCGGGTTATGAAGGTTCTCTGGAGAAAGTGAATGTGTATTGTAATACATCGGCCCTATGGTGGGGCTATTGAACGCTGCGGCTTGTAGTGCTGCACAGTGCATACAGCGCAGATTTCGCTGCCAGCCAGAGGGGCGGGGAGCATCCGGCTTTTTTAGTTGCATCCGCGCATGCGTGTAACGTCAGGACGCAGCACAACGCTTTGCGTGCTGACGTCACCGGCGGCGGGCGGACCGATCGGTGGAGCTCGGCCCCTCTCTCAGTGCCTGCTGATTCACCAAATAGTAATCGGCAAATCAGCAGGCACTAGGAGGACGGGGCAGAGCGCTGCCATTCATCTCCTTCCGATCCAGCCCAGGTGAGCGGCGCCGCTGCGGCCTCCAGCGTCCAGGAAAGGGCTGAGCCTAGAAGCCGGTTCTGGCTGCATGGTGGCCCCGTCCCGGCTACGCCCCGCAGATTGTGTCCAGTGCTGACCTGTGCTCTCTCTCTTTCTGTCTGTACAGGGCGACCCCCATGCGGTGTTAGTGCGGCTCTGCCATGCTGGCCTGATACCCAGGACCAGGTGACCTCGCCTTCCTGCTTCTCCCTCTCCCGCAGATGAACACTGGACTTCAGAAATGTAAGTGATGCTGCCTGTGGCCTGTCCTCTCTCTGGCATTGTCCTGGGCCTGCAGTCAGCTGCACTGCCTCTGCACTGCTCATCTCTATTATAGTCACTTCCTTGTGAACAGCACTTCAGGTCGTGGCAGTAAATGTTTCTAAACCCATTCAGATAGGATCAGTCACCTACTAAGGAAGGATCGCTCAAGAGGCAGCATGCTAATTAGATAAAATAACACGTTTTTGCTAAATCTATCAACATCGAGATTAATCTTATTATAGTATCAAAATAATTTTCCTTTTGGGCGCGCCCATGTTGAATATTTCCCTACAGCGTCCACAGAAATTGAGAGTTGACTTCAGATGGTCTGAATGTTCCCTGTGGAGGTATCGGATGTTTGAAGGGTCTCTGTCGCTGATTTATGAAACGCATCACCTGCAAAATAGAGTACATACCTGTCCCAACGTTCGATCTGTGCTTATCACTTTGTAAGAGCTGCTGTGTCTGGCAGAATCTTCACATCCGATTATCCTCTGAGTGTCGAATGCCAAACTACCCAGCCCTGTACCTTATTCACCCTGTTTGAGGGTACAGAGGTAATGGTAATACCGTATCAGAGCGCTCTAGACTAGATTACACACACACACACACACACACGTCATCCTCAAGATAAACATTTATTGATGTTCAGTGATGAAGTTATTGAGGTTTAGTAATTAAGTACATGGAGATGAGGTTCAGTAAAGAAGTACATGGGGATGAGGTTACTGAGGTTCATTAAAGAAGTACATGGGAATGAGGTTACTGAGGTTCATTAAAGAAGTACATGGGGATGAGGTTACTGAGGTTCAGTAATGAAGTACATGGAGATGAGGTTCAGTAATGAAGAACATGGAGATGAGGTTACTGAGGTTCAGTATTGAAGTACATGGAGATGAGGTGATTGAGGTTCAGTAATGAAGTATATAGAGACAACGTTATTGAGGTTCAGTAATGAAGTACATGAAGATAAAGTGATTGTGGTTCAGTAAAAAGTACATAGAGATGAGGTTATTGAGGTTCAGGAAAGAAGTACATAGAGGCGATGTTATTGAGGTTCGGTAAAGAAGTACATAGAGCTGAGGTTATTGAGGTTCAGTAATGAAGTACATAGAGATTAGGTTATTGAGGTTCAGTAAAGTACACAGAGTTGAGGTTCAGTAAAGCATGTAGAGACAATGTTATTGAGGTTCAGTAATGAAGTACATGGAGATGAGGTGATTGAGGTTCAATTATGAAGTACATAGAGATGAGGTGATTGAGGTTCAGTAAAAAAAGTACATAGAAATATCAGGTGACATTTGCACACCTGATCTGAACAGGTGTTGAGATGTCTGATCTGCACACCTGTTCAGATCAGTGCCTCAAAAAATACTGAATCTATTGGATCAGCAGGGCAACAAGCATTCCCAGAAGAGGCGAACAGCCATGGTCGCCTCCATTTTGTCTCGGTACAGGTTTCATTTAAAAATAATTGATTGAAAAATGTGCTTTTGGCCACTGAATATTTTAACTGACCTATAGTAAATGGCTTTGGCTTAACATATTTTTGTGAGTTCCATGGTTTGTTTGCAGCCAGTGACTTGTATTATTTCTTTAGCTTCCATTAGACTTATCTTTAGGAGTATGGTTTGTATTTGCTGTAAGATAACTGCTCCATTTTGTGCCGTTGCTATGGATGGGACAAACTCCAATGTGTGGAGATCCCCCCAAGTGCAGAAATAATTTAAGGAGCAGGGCTTGCCCTCATAGTGGGCCAAGGGGTGTATGTTGTGCCTTTAAAATTGTGTGCACGTTAAAAGCCTCTAGAGCTTGTTCAAGTTAAGTGAATGATGGCTCTTGAAATATTGCTCACTTCTGCGTGTGTGGCGCAGTGGTCGTTTCCATACGCATTTCTATATATGCATTTTTATTAAACTTTCATTGTTTAAAACTCTTTTCCTTTTATTATTAGAAGGGAACTAATACGTGTGATAGCATGGCGCAGGTGACAGGTTATCCAGGTTTAAGGAGACATCAGGGGTGTATTAAACGTATAAAGTCACACCTGCACTCTTTTAACTGGTGGGTCGTGACTCAAAAGTGGGTCGTGATCCCGTTTTCAGTGGGTCGCCGCAAGCCTTCCACTAAGTGAGAGGCTCCTCTGCCTCCCCCCAGCGCAGCACTTTGTCAGTTCTTGTGCCAAGCAGCCGTTCAAAATATGCTGCCTGGCGCCGAGTGTCATCCTGAGGTGGGGTGGGATGGGGCTATGGCCTTGAGAGAGCTTCATTCCGTTCACACTAGTACTGTGCATCAATCACATAGTACCATGCGACTAACACACTACACCACGCAATCGCACCTACCGTGCGTTCTAGTGTAGGAGTTTTGCGTTGTCATTCATTTGAATGGCAACGCAAACGTACCTCCCACCCACAGTTCCTGTGCCCCTGCCCCGGAAAACGCATTACCCTAATGGCGTGTGTTCTATTGCAGTGCGATTTGGGTCATGACTTAAAGACCAAGGACATATGTGGGTCCTGAGGTCACACAGGTTGAGAACCACTAGTTTAGAGTACAGATTGTGCTCGAATAACTTGTTTCCCAGCCATAGATTGATAGCTCTGAAACCGGAAGTGATCAAAGCAAAACATTTCTTCACAGGGAGATTAGGGAACACATATTCACTCATCTACAGTCACTCTCCATCCTGCAAACCACTACGATGGAGGGACAGATGAGTTTGGAATATAAGACAGGTTGCGGTACACGGCTTCATGTTCTGATCCTTTATTAAATATCGGATAAGTATTTTGCATCATAAACCTACTGATGTGATTCAGTTGGACATGATCTTGGCTTCATACTGTCTCCCAAACACATAAAATACCCTAACAGACAAAACTACACGCTACGCAGTTTTAAAATGAAAACTTATCTAATACCTGTCCGAATGCAAAAGGATACTTCTCAAACACTATATTATTACATTGTCTGGGACACATGGAAAGGAGGGGGTAACAGGCAGAGGCACATCATGAAGTAGAGGTTTACAGATGCCCAAATCACTTCTTCTAGAATGCCGGGAGTAAAGACATAAATGTTCTCCTGACTACTATAGAAATGGGGTTAAATCTGATCTCCAGGCTTTACTCCCCCCCCCCCCCCCCCGGCACCCCCCCCCCCCCCCCTCGCTCC
>NW_017306825.1:33760-37886 GCF_000935625.1 Nanorana parkeri | reverse complement strand
CTCTTTCCCTTCTGCAGCACTCCTGGCGAAGATTTTTTCCCCCCATACCTTAGCTGAAAAAAACAACTTGGTTATGTCCTCAGTGATGCCATGCTTCTCATTCATAAACTTACTGTTTTGTGTGGGTGGTAGAAGGCGGGATCTGCAGAGCGCCCTACTTCATATAGTTTTTGACCCTACGGCACACTGTGGAACTACATCTCCTGAGAGCATCCAGCCTGTGTGCACAAACCGTGTCTGGGTGGACACTTGGGAGTTTAGGCAGAACAATGTATGCAGTTGTGGCTGGTGACTGGGAGAAGAGAACTCCCTTGTCATTGTTAAATCCGGATTGCTCTTTTTACACTAATAGTAGCTGTGCAGATTAATAGGCCATGTATTTCTCTATCACAGTGTTTCTGTGCTCAGTGATGCCATGCCGATGCTTCTTCCTACACAGTTGTGCCCCTTGATGTCCTCTACAAAGCTCAGTCCATTTAGGTTTTAGGAGCCAAGGAAAGGACGCTTAATACCACAGCTGCATTTGTGAAGGTAAAGCCATAGACAGGGCAGTGCTGAGCACAGGAACACCACAGTAAAAACATGAAGGGGCAGAGACATGAGTTGAGCAGGGCTGGTCCTGGCCATCTCGAAATAAGAAGGCATGCACAGCAATGGAGCACACATTATTGAATTGGTGTACTGTGCTAAGCTAAATAGAAGACATCAATTGGTAAAGCCAACAGCAGACCTGCGCATAGGAACACACTAATGGAGCAGGTGGCGACTCGAGCAAAGGAGCTGGTCTGCGAGAGCCCTGGCACTCTTCATCCTGCAATCCTCCTACTACAGCTGGCATTGATGTGATTTCAGCACTGCCTAAAGTAGAACTACAAGGAGGCGTTGAGGGGACCAGTTACTCAGTCCATAGACATTAGGCTGGAGTGACTGGTCATCTCAACAGAAGTTATATGCATCATGACACTTAGAGGTCTGTTTTCAGAAAGGATTTAATGAGAGTAGGACACACAAACAAAAGAAAGGGACCTACTGAAAAGATGAGAAGTTGATTTCACATGAATTTGAAATGTGCACAGAGATCAGTTTTAACATAACAGAAGATATATTCAGTATAGGTATTAGACCATTTACATGTTGCCCAAATACCTTCATGATGTGTACAGGAAACACTTTAAAATGGCAAGCGTCATGAAGCCTTCATAGAAATGGATGTAATTGTTAAATTGGCACAGCTTTGTTAATCTCTAGTGACCTTGTCTTGAGCTACAGTCATCTGATCTCTGTTATAGCATGATTAAGTATAAATTTATTTACTGTGAAAACCAAAATAAATGTGAACACAGCTTGCTGTGAGTTCTGTGGTCATGTGATCACAATATAGACAAATTGATAGCATTTCCTGTGTCGCAGGCAGTTATGTGAAAATAGCTGAGACGAATCTGGGCTACAAACGCTATAACCCAGACGTATGCCTATACATGTATGTAGAGAAGTTCATGATTCTAGATTAAGTATGACGCTGGGTGTTTGTAGAGTCTAAGCCATTTATAAATGTTTTTTTTCTTTGCGATTTTGTAAAAGGTCTGTTTTTCAAGTGCTCCTCGTTCCTTATAGCTAGCATAATCATTAACAAAAATCCGGCCAGTAAAACACTTCCTGTCTTAGGGTGGCTCCACTCTATAAAGGAGCAACAGAACCACACCTGGAGTATTGTCAACCTGTGGAAAGGGTAGTGGCAGATCCTGAAGCCTTCAAAGCCTACTTCCATGTTCTCTTCACAATAAGGGGACGCCCCTACTTTCACAAGTGGGGTGACATCTGTTTGCCTTTGTGGCTGTTTGGAGTTGGGATGTCCAGGATCTCTGGGTACAGTCAGTAGATTCCCAGGGTTACAAAGTTACATTTTTATCCTACTCCTCTCCCCGATTCATCGCCATGACTGTGGCATTTATCAACCATCGAAAAGCAGAACTGATCATGGCCTAGGTGGAACTGCATGTTGTGGTCCTGACCACTGTGCACATTTCTGGAGAGGACACTTGGCAGGCAGACTTTCTCAGTCGGCTCGGGACTCCACAAGAGACTGGTTTGTATCCTGGTCCATAGATCAGCAAGCATTTGCAGTGGATGCACTGATTGCTCCCTGGGATCAGTTATCTCTGATGTACTCCTTTATGTTGCTCGTCCATGTTTGCTTTGCAGGATTGAGGTGGAGGGCATTCCAGTGATTCTCATGGCCCCCAACTGGTCCAGAAGGGTGTGGTACCCAGACATCCTTCAGATGCTGATGGACTACCCCTGGCTGCTCCCAGATCATCTGGACCTGCTTCTCAGTCGCCTTAAATGCTTTGAAGACTGTGTCAGTGCGTTACTGGCTGGATCATGCTGCATGTAATGACTCGCCACCTGGCTTCCTGATTAGCCGGGCAGCGTGTAACCTGGATTCCTGATTAGCAGGGAAGCCATCCCCATGCTTCTTGTCACTAGGTGACGAAAAAGCATGGAGCTGGCTTTCTGGCCAATCGGGAAGCCGGCTCAATGCTCCATCGTCATGAGGTGGCGAGGGAGCATATGAAGCCAGCTTCCCGACCAATCAGAAAGCCGGGCGTCGCATCATTTACACGGCGCTTGGCTTCCTGATTGGCCAGCTTCCGACCAATCAGGAAGCCGGGCAGCGCGTCATTACACACTGCCCGTCTTTGTGATTGGCCGGGAAGCCGGCTCCATGCTCTCGTCACAAGTGACGAGAGATCATGGGGCGGCTTCCCTGCCAGTCAGGAAGCCGGGCAACGTGTAATGATGCGCTGCCCGGCTTCCTGATACCGCAAGTATCGGGCTAGGCATCGGAGCATTTAAGAGTACGAGTACACGCCCAAATACCCGATACCGATACTAGCATCGGTGCATCCCTAATCTATACTAATATTTTTTAAAAACTTTTAGTAAGTCTATTTGATATGTGGTACTGTTAGGAGTTGTTCAAACTATCTCCAGAATGGTGCTTTTTTTTTATCTGGACCATAAACGCATATGCAGTAATTCCAATGATTTTCAATGAGACTAGTTCACACCATTGCGTTCAGTTCCAGAACTTAGACACAAAAAAAAGTACAGCAATATGTAAAGATGCAAAAACGCACAAACACGTATGCGGCACCACATCCATAACTGGTGTGGAGATGGTGTGAACCGATGTAGTTTTTTGTAGCTGCAAAGACTTGCTATAACCTTTACAAAAGACCTTAGGATATTCTTTTCTTCTGTGAACTGAACCATTTTTTCCACTTTTTTTTTTGTAATATTTAGATTATACAATTGTATACAAAATGCATGCTGTACCTAGAAGAATCATTCCGGTATCTGGAACTCATTTGTATTTGTGAAAAGTCTATCTGGCCAGCAGAAACATTTGTTACGTTCTTCCTATTGCTGTCATGTAGGGTGTTACATGAATTACCAGAATTTAGCCCCTCTATTTTATAAGCTATATAGAAATTACCTTTTAGGATAGTGTTGTTCTTTTCCAAAATACAACCAGAAATTGTGTGATGTCTTCTGTATTTGGCCAAGAAAGCTGTCTCTGGGAAAGTTTTGTGTGTAGTTAGCATATTGCCTGTATACATAGTTATTTATCACTAATTAAGTGCAAATGGTAGTGGTATGTAGATGTCTTTAGCAACCAACCAGAAATCCGTTCCTCAGTAGGTCGAATGTTCTGGCTTGCTGATATATATACTCTGACTTGCTCTCCAAATTGCTCAGTTTACAAGCACATATTGTCTACAGTAGTCACCTATGCCATTTAAACAAGTAAGGTAATAAGGGTCCTGTGTATGTTGTAACTTTGCAACTTGATTAGTGTTCGTTACTTGCACATTTTAAAAGACTCATTCTATTCCATATCGTTCCAAACAAACTTTTATCAAAACATGAACCCCCTTCTGCCCCACTCTAACCTATCCAGCACCTTGTATAACATGGTATACCCACCTAAGTCCGCTGTGCCGGTTCGGTGACTGCTTATCCAGGTCTGCATATGTGTCCATGCTGTCCAGTCCCCTCATGAAGACCTCAGGACACCCCCGCCGACCAGACAGCCGATTAAAAAAAAGGGCTCGTTTTTTTT
>NW_017306825.1:0-32845 GCF_000935625.1 Nanorana parkeri | reverse complement strand
GGGGGGAGTTTGAAGGAGCCCAGTCATTTCTGGTGCTGAATGTGTCTCATTGCTTGCATTTACTAAACTTTGCAAAGATGACCATAGATGATGTGCATATTTCTTATTAAAGCAAAGGCAGCTGCATTGTGATTGAGGGAACCGCTTCTCTATTCTCTGACCTGGCTCATGGGCAAGCTTCTCAAGGTGATGACCTCATTCTTTTTCTGTTCTAAAAAGGGGAGTCATTGACAACTGCTTGCAATGATTTCCCAACAAGGTTGGCCCCAGGTGGTCACTTATTTCACTTTGAATAGGCAGTAATTACCACTTTCAAATGGCTTTGCTGATAAAACTTGCCACAGATTCCTCTGGCTTATGGCCTAAGAATGGATGCATCTCATGCAAAGTGAGTTGTAATATTTTTATCTTTTTTTAATAGGAAAAGGATGTATCGTCCATTTTTGTGTTCAAATGCATCTGTACTGACATTTCTTTAAACTTCATACTTCTACGTGGCCCAGTTGTTGCAAGCAATGCTCGACTCAGCAGCATCACTTGATTTTATTGGGCTTTGTATACTCAGACTAAGGGTACGCAAGGAGGAGGACACGGTTGTCGCCTGATCCAACCGTATATATCATTCGGCACTCTTATGACCTTGAAAGTCTTTGATCAAGTGCTCTTACAAGATGAAACAGTCATCTAAATGTACAATAACGGTTTCCCCTAAGGTGAAGTCAATGGTTCAGTGCATAAGCATACCTTCTCAGCAGAAACCATGTGCATGTTTGTCACGGTCAATTTATAAATGGTAGCGTAGCAGTTATATTTGCAATCTCATGTCTGCGGTAGCCTAAAGATTTCCTTACACTGTCCAGGGGGCTGAAGAAGAAAAAAAAATGCTCTGTTCCTCCATCCACACTCGAGCATGGATGGAGGATTCTCTACTGCCAGCTATTGTATGCAGACAACTGCCGCACCCGCGGCTGCCTAAGTATCTGAATTCCTGTACAGGGACTGCATCTGACAGGGTGCAGGCATTTTTCAGCCGATTAAATTCCACCCTGCTCAGTTTGTCAGGTGGCACTGACAGGGGGTCACCAACTTCTGGAGTTTGAGTTGTGTGCCTAGCATAAGGTTGTAGGTAGATTGGGGAACAAACATGCACATTCTTTCAATGGGAAAAGGATAATTCCCCTTCTCTGCAGGGGGACTGCAGCAAACATAAGCCATTTTCTAAATTGTCTCATTGATTACCCCCCAGAAAAGTTGGCCAGGGCAGTCTGAAAGTACCACAGTCATGAGGGGTCACTCATTTGGAAGAGTAAAGGATGGACACCGGCACTCCAAAGCAAATCCAGTAAGTCTATTTATTCACGTACTTGTTGCAAATTCAAAACACGATACAATGTTTCAGGGTCTCACAGGATCCCCTTCATCAGGCATCACTTGTTTGCCTGATGAAGGGGATCCTGTGAGACCCCGAAACGTGTCTTGTGTTTTGAATTTGCAACAAGTACGTGAATAAATAGACGTACTGGATTTTCTTTGGAGTGCCGGTGTCCATCCTTTACTTATACTTTGACGGAAGCCACCCATGGACACCTGCTGCACCCACTTCCTACTCATGGAGCAGTGGTTCTGAGTGCGATGGGCATACGGACTGTATACTCATTTGGAAGAGATGCATGTTTGTCAAGTTTCTGGTCTGTCATGTTATCCTGCCTTTTCCAAAATCTTTGCTTTTTTTAGTCCCTTTCTCTTAGTCGTTCAAGAGCCTGATGCAGCTTGTGATAATTTTACTGCTACATTTCTTAATCTGCATTCAAAGGATTACCAATTCTCTGAAAATGACTTTAATTACAGTTTTATCAAGACCATTGTCTTAAAGAAAGAGTGCTGACGACAGGCTTTAGGTTCTTGAGTAAGGGAGGCTTTACGCGTAGCTCTGCAATTGAAACGACATCAGTTTTAGGCTCTGGATGACAAATCCGTTTACTTGGCTTTTTTGTGCCTTTCTTCCCCCACTGTTTGCGCTAACTAGAGTTTTGCAGATTTCCAAGTTTACACAGGGCATGAAGCTGTAGTTTCTCTTCAGTGGCCAATGCCCTAACCATTAAAGGTGTAAACATGATTACTCTGCCTTCTGACTGTTATACCTTCTCTCTAACAGGTCTAGTAAGTTGCAGAAATCTGCTTTTCCGATGTGGTGCGATTTCGATGTAGCACAGTCACCCGTCTTCGCTAGCAATTTGTAAGTTCTAGTGACAGTTTTTGTTGTCTTGCGTCTAAATGCGAGAAATGTTCCAGTGTCTAATTTACATGTATGCATGACTGCTACCATGCTTGTCTGAGCGGGGGGAAAAGGAAATAAAGGAAAATGGCTCACTTTATTGTTGGAGAGCATTTCAATTGACTTGCTGATCCATGTTGTGCTTTTTTGAGGGTGGGTTTCAGTCATCACATGCACCATGTACAAGAATATGTGCACACGTTTGCAGCTCAGGCGAGTGAGTCTGTTGAGGATATTGTTCTGTCCAAAATGGCTGTAGAACTCTGGAAGCCAGCATGTTAGCTGCAGGTTGCATGCACCCTGCCACTGAACAGCGAGTGGTCCACTCGGCTCCAGATCTCCAATTAGAGTGCCAGTGGCTCCAGCGGGTTCTAGTGCTACAACTGCTGGCTGCCAGTGATAGACCCAGCACTAACCCTAGGAGATGAATCTGATCAGCACCTGAACTTTAGCTCCTACTACAGATTGCTCTGTAGCAGAGACTGTGAGCATTGTGCATTATGTCTACATGGGAAGTGACATGTCACGTGTAACATCACAACACTTGCTCTAAGACTGTATGCAGCTCCACTCTAGATGCATATCCTCCGTTTTGAATTGAATGGTTTGGTGCAAGACTGTCCACCTGGCAGCAACAGACGCCTCTGAAGGAATGCACAGTGATTTTATTGTATGAGATAGACAGGTTGAAAACGTTTGCCGCCTCTTGTATGCCGGCCCAGGATTTCATCCTCTCAGCAAGTGTGTCCAGCCATGGACAAACTAGGAGGTTTGTGATTGGGGTATGTGTGGTTTGTGATCGGGGTATGTGTGTTTGTGTTAATGTGCCATTGTGATGTTACCTGGGCAGAGTTAATGTACATAGAATATAAAGTTACCAACATGCTCCTATATAACCTTTTTTTTTTTTTTTTTGTAGCAACTGGGGGAGCAATGATAGGCAATACTGCATTGTGTCACTTTAATGATAGCTTTGTCTGCTGGATTTGCTGACATCACATCCAAGATGTTTGCAACCAGTGGTAGTGTCAGGGTTTTTAGATGACTACACAGAAGGCTTTTACACATAATAACTTCAATAAAATGTGTTACATGAGCATATCATTTTATGGCAAGATGATTGTTAAAATGAATGGTCTGGTGAAGGGGTCTCTTTAAATAAAATGTGGCATGCTCTTTGAGTTGGATAATACAGATGTCATTAAAAGACTTGGTCTATCCAAAGTTGGCGTTTGCCTTACACATGGGATTCAATAGGTTGAATGGTGAGTTGGAATCTTGCATGCTTCAAAAGCTCCCAATATTGAATTACAGGCACTTGCTGCCAGGTCATTGCCTCTTTACAGAAACTGAGATCATATCACTCATTATGGAGAATGCAGCAGTAGATCTGAGACTCTGGTTCTGAAGGTCAGAGCCAGAACTATCATGCAGAATTTTTTTACATTGGTGTCCTTATGAAAAAAAAAGTACGTTTTTGATTCCTTTTAGCTTTCACTTCCCGACCAATTGGGAAGCCAGGCAGCGCGTCATTACACGCTGCCCGGCTTCCTGATTGGCCGGGGAGTCGGCTCCATGCTCTCTCATCACAAGTGACGAGAGAGCATGGAGCCGCTTCCCGGTCAATCGCGAAACCGGGCAGCGTGGAATGACGCGCTGCCCGGCTTCCTGATACCGGAGGTACTCGTGCTAGGCATCGGAGCATTTGGGCGAGTACGAGTACTTGCCCAAATACTCGGAATCGGCACAGATATCGATACTAGTATCGGTATCGGTGCATCCATAGTTTGGGTTCATAGGAAGTGCATCGGATGATGCTGGAAGACATTTAACCTGGAAGAGGACTGACTGGATTGCTGGGCCAAACTCCATTTTACAGCAGAACTTAATTTCCATGTAACTTTACCTGCATGTAGTTTTTACTCTGGTGACATCTTTTGTATGCTCAGTTTGTTGCGACAAGTTTGTGACAAGTTATGGCGCACCTGTAATTTTCCCAATTCAGGGCAAAGTAATTTACAAGTTAGCAAGCATCCACTAGTGCATGTAATTACCTTCCAAGTTCACCCCCGCCAGCCCTTTGCCTGCCAGAGCCCCCTCCCCAAAATCATTGTGTAAGTTCTGGGATGGCGCTTATATGGGGCTAAAGACCACCATGTAGGCATAATAGGAGGTGGGGAAATGACTACCGTGGTCCTCTATTCAGAGTGATAGGGATATAAGTGAAAAGTAACTAAAAGCACTGGAGAATTCCTTGTACCCAGTAAACCTGTTACTCTGCCCTAAATGCCAAGGTATAGGTTTGCTTTAAGTGAGCCGGTGCTCGAACATGCAGAGCAAATTACTGGGTTCACTGAACTTCCCCTTGCTTGTGCTCCCCTCTATGTGCTATTTTCAGGTATTGGGAGCATGTGGCCCATTCACCCTCCTCCTAGGCTGACAACGAGGGTGAGGGCTCTTCCTGACCCCATGTGACGGCTCTGAGTGCCTGAGCAGCCCGTCGCCAATCTCTAGAGATGTGATTTCATGTCAAAAGCCTTGTTGAATTTCTAAGTTATGAAAGTTCCTCTTGTCACTCCCAACATCCACATGGCAGGAAGGTATGTGCATTGGCAGCTACATAAGCCTGTTGCTTTGCCCTGCATGAGCAGTGAAGAAGGCTTACTTTAAAAAGAGCTCTTGTTGCATCCTTTCTTATTGCAGTTCCACACAAAACATGTTGGTTGTGTTTCCATTTTCTTCAAATGAAGTTAATAACGGTGGACTGTAAATCTTGCAGAGTCCTTCAAAGGTCACTGGCCGGTGATATTTGCAGTAATATCTAAGGAGAGAAATGTTTTTTTTATTTACAACGAGAAATTACAATGGTGAACAGTAACCAATGTTCATCGTATAGTAAGAAAAATCTCAAAGCTCGCTGATCCCTGGCAGAAGTCATTATAAAGAAAAATTTCTTCTGCCTAACTTTTTTTTTTTTTTTTGGCTTGTTTGGATTTGTGCAAGGTTAATATCTGAAGTAGTGGGACACACATTTTGTGAGCTAGTGTGGGAAACGGCACGGATTACGCGACATATGTATAACTATAAACTTTTCCTGTTGCATGTCATCTTACTTTACTTTTTGTGTTCCACAATGAATGGATGCAACCAAGTATCATCTGTTATCTGTTACTCTGACAAATGGTGGCTGTAGCTCATGTATTTTATAGTTTTTGGGGGTCTGTCTAATGTTTCAAAAGGTATTATAACCCCTGGTCACATACTTAACATGAATTATTTAAAGTGACATTAAACCCCCAGGTTTTTTAACATAAACCAATACTGTAATGTGCACCTTACTGTAATCCATGGTTGTTTCCCTTCTCTTTGCTGTTCTTCCTTTTAAATCCTCATGTCTTCTCATGCTTGGGGAGAACTTCCCTTTTCAGCTCAGGGCCTCTTGCTGTAGTGATGGCTCAGGTTACAAGCCTATACAAACGTATACACAGACACCGTGTATTCATTCCTGAGACAAGGCAGTCTGCTGCAAAACAGAAGTTCTGCCCAGCATGAGAACAGATACAGATTTAAAAGGAAGAGCAGCAAAGAGAAGGGAAACAACCATGGATTACATCTTACTGTAATCCATGGTTGTTTCCCTTCTCTTTGCTGTTCTTCCTTTTAAATCCTCATGTCTTCTCATGCTTGGGGAGAACTTCCCTTTTCAGCTCAGGGCCTCTTGCTGTAGTGATGGCTCAGGTTACAAGCCTATACAAACGTATACACAGACACCGTGTATTCATTCCTGAGACAAGGCAGTCTGCTGCAAAACAGAAGTTCTGCCCAGCATGAGAACAGATACAGATTTAAAAGGAAGAGCAGCAAAGAGAAGGGAAACAACCATGGATTACAGTAAGGCGCACATTACACTATTGTTTTATGTTAAAAAATCTTGAGGGTTTAATGTCACTTTAACTACCTGAATTTATATCCAAACCCAAATTATGGCGCAGTACTGAAATGGATTGCAAGTCAGAAAGGTTGGACATGCACTTTGTGGCTGGTCATATTAAGTTATTGTGCTTAATCACTGGGTTTGCTTGATATTTGAACCCACCTACCTGCTGTTCTTTCATTAAACTGAAATTGATTTGATCTGTAAGGTCAACTCTGCATGTTGTTGGGACATCCCTACGTGTCACTTTGACCCTTGTGTGTGCTTTAGTTGAAGCTCTAAATTGGTGTTAAAAAGCTAAACTAAAACTAAAAGCATATATTCCATATTTGGTACATTTTAAAAATCACCTTCACCTTGTTGTAGTTTGCAATGTTTACAAGACACTAGCAGCTGTTTTGCGGCTGACCATGCATTCACTTGTAATTTTGTGATTCGTCATGTTAATTATATCTATAAAAAAGGTATTACAAAGGCCGCTAGAATTTACCTTTTTTTTCCCCCTGGTTGTGGTTCCTTAAGAATGCTGAAAGGTTTCTTTAAGTAGCTGCTGTGCTTTGCATCGCAATTTGTTGTGCCCTTATGGCAATAGTACTGAAAAGCATACAGCAGGAAGTGGCTGTTTATACTTTACAATGCTTTTGAGTTATTCAGAAGCCCTAGAAATTGGGGATTTTAGTTTTGACCTACCTTTTACACGTCACTATTGACTTTTGTCACTGTGAATAACAGCCTCACTGGTGGTGTAGTGGGCGTGGGGAATTTCCAGGATGGTTTTCCCCCTAGTTTTTTAGCTCTTGTGGCTCTTTTGAAGACATTGGAAGGTATGTGCAGGCACTTCTTGCTGCTTAATTTGCAGTTTAGTACTTTAAAGCTATCAAGGTTTATATCAAATTCCTGTAATTTGTATGTAGGTTATTAAATTTACACCCGTCGCAGTTGTATGTCAGGGTAAAGAATGTCGAGATTATATGGTTCAGCATGTTAATTAGCTCTTTTTTTGGTTTCCTCTTAAAAGCTGCACAAGCCTTAACATAGTTTGTCTTTGTTATTTTTTGGCAGGGGATACTACACAGAAGATGAGATCTGCTCAGCATCCTACTCCAGCAGAATTGGATGCTTATGCTAAGACAGTTGCCAATAATCCCCTTACAATAAAAATCTTTCCAAACAGCGTCAAGGTTCCGCAGAGAAAGCATATCCGCCGCACCGTGAACGGATTAGATACGTCAGGACAGCGTTACAGTCCGTATCCGTCACAGGTCAGCACAAAGGCTGGACTTCTTGCAATTGTCAAGTCCCCTGCTAAAAGTGTTTTAAAGGGCTTTGACGGCAACCGTGCCCGCCTCTTGCCAGACTCCATGATGAATCCTCCTTCTTCTCCATATGTTGCACCTAGCACTTTAAATCACCCTCAGGGGCTTACCCGCCCCCAGCAGGCCCTACAGCATGCTCAGACTCTGCAGCAAGCCCATAGCATGCAACAGCAGACTTTGTCACACTCTCAAAGCATGCCACCTGGACTGCAGCACACCCATAGCCTGCCACACCCTCAGACGTTGCAGCACCCCCAAGGCATGCCACAGGGGCTGCAGCATTCTCAGGGAATGCAAAATACGCAGAGCATCCCCCAGCCGCAGGCCCTTCAGCATCCAAGTGTGCAGCATGCCCAGAGTATACCACAGCCACAGGCACTGCATCATGCACAGGGAATTCCACAGACAATGCCACGTCAGCAGAGCATGTCACAGACTCTGCAGCACCAACAAAACCTCCCTCAGGTCCTGCAGCACCCTCAGAATATGTCTCAAGCACTGCAGCATTCACAGGGAATTCAGCATTCGCAGAACATGGGGTCACAACATGTCCAAAGCATGTCCCAGCAGTCAACTTTACAGCATGCGCCTGGTGTGACTCACCAGAATCTGCCACACCCTGGTAACAACATTCTGCAGCCCGGTTTACATGGAACTCGTAAGATGCCTGACGCAGATGCCCCTCCGAATGTGACAGTGTCTACCTCAACCATCCCCCTTTCTATGGCTGCAACCCTGCAGCAAAATAGGCCACCAGACCTGGGAAGCATTGTGCACCAGATCAACCAATTCTGTCAGGCTAGGGCTGGCATAGGCACAACCTCGGTTTGTGAGGGACAGATCGCCAACCCCAGCCCTATTAGTCGTAACCTGCTCATCAATGCAAGTACCAGGGTCTCTACTCACAGCATCCCTATGCCTTCCTGTGTTGGATCAGCTGTAGACCATGCTGCTGCTGCTGCTGCTATTTCCTCTGCTGCCTCTGGGAATGTCCCCATGGTGAACATGAGCAGAGTCCCCTCATCATACCCTGGTGACCTGAAAGCTATGTCATGGAACCAGCATCAGCTGGCACATCTTCAGCAAATGTGTGGAGAATCTGCAGTTCCTCCTGGAAAACATAATCAGAGAGAGATTTCTGTGCAGGGCTTTCCCGGCAAGCAGAACTACCCACAAGAACTGTGCATGAGCCAGTCTTTTGGCCTGAAACCCCCCATTGATAAACCTACCCCTTCCCCTCCTGTGAATGGCTTGCCAGGTCCTCTGCCATATACTAATGGACATTATTTTCAGCCCCTATGGAATAACATTCTGCCTACTCCTAACAGCGACAGTTCTGGATCACAGGACCTCACCATGCCTTTCCATGGAGCACAGGCAGCTGGTGCACCCTTGGATTGTGCTGGTGGAACTCACTATAGGGCAGTTGGGGGTGGATCTTCCAACCAGAATAATGTAATGCATACCATGGATTACCTCTCTGGAGCAGACTTTCAGCAGTCCTGCTTTAGAGATCAAAGCATGGCCCCCCTTGGCAAGGTTCAAAGACCCCAAATGAGTAGAGCTCCTGAACCAGCTGATAGTCGAAGTATTCATGTTCAGCATCCAGGGTATAGGTAGGCGACAGACACACTGCAAATGAGAGGGTTTAGTCTTAAGTGATTAGCAAGGCTCTTGTATCCTCTTCAATTGCCAAACTTGTTGTGATCATTATATGCAAAGCAAGCCACTCGGTGCTGCAATTCATTACGTTTAAATTTTTTTTTTTAAATAACATCCCTTACAATACTTTGTCAGTAGTTGTGAATACTGTGTTGCCTTCAATTTTTATCTTCCCAGCACGGAGGGGCTTCTATATGCTGCTTTGTTTTTATCTTGGGAACACTAAGCCCTAATGTGTGTTATGCCTTGTTTCTCCCCCCCCCCCTTCCTCACCTTAACTCTTGCTTTAGGCAATACAGGTTGAAAAGGTCAATCTCCTCTTTAGCACTGTC
Source organism: Nanorana parkeri (assembly GCF_000935625.1). NCBI lineage: Eukaryota > Metazoa > Chordata > Amphibia > Anura > Dicroglossidae > Nanorana > Nanorana parkeri. The sequence continues at coordinate 23,326 of NW_017306825.1, read as the reverse complement.
AGGAAATTAGATACACAGGATCCACTGATCCTAATATTTATTTGTGTACCTCTGTTTTGCAATCTACTGGTATTTTTGTGCCATTGAGGAAAAGCAGCCTGTCTCATTGTATCCTATATTTGACCAGTGTGCAGCCAAGAAAGGCAGTGGGAGTGCACCCCGACTTAGAGAAACCATTAAAATTTTGTTGTTTTTAACAGGAAAGAGTGTATTTTAACAGTGTTTGTTTTTCAGTCATTTTTAAGCTAAGAGCCCAAAGGTCCTTCTAGTTTACAATGATTTACAGCCTCTGCTTGGTAGCTTTTACTCTGCACACATCAGACACAGCACACAATAACTTTTCTCTGTGCTGAGTTTCCGTGGTATGTTGGCTTCCCACTGGAATGAGAAGCCACTGGTGTCCTGCCATGGAGAAGTACCACGTGTAGCAAGTGCAGGTGACCACAAATCTGCTCTCTGCCTTAGGATTAACCCTTTTGTACCAACACTACTTTGAATTTCATTTTCGTTCTCCAAAGGTTGAATAGACCTCTGCTGCTTGGATGGCTATGTATGAACTTTTAAGGGAATAAGCAGTATACCCCCCCCTCCCCAGGTTGTTGGAAAAGGACAAACAGGCATTTGCTGTAAATACTTGTGTACACAACCTTTTATTTTATTGAACTCCGGGTGCGGTGTTGGCAAAGTTCTGTTCTTCCTGTGCTGAAATGAGCAGGTATAATTTAAGTTTGTGTACACAAATTTGTATTGTTAAAGGGCTCGGCTATGCAGTAGAAACAACCCCCCCAAAAAAATATTTTCCGCTTGGGTGTAGTGCACTAAAGCAGTACAGTACTTTCTAGTTAATCATCCATTTTTGTTTGTCGCCTAGCTGCTATAGTGCCTTAAATAGTCTCACAACGAAAAACAACTGTTACACAGTAAGACCACTTCATCTCTGAAATGTAAAGGTCTTGGCATTCTAAATAGTAGCTTTTAAAGTATATCTGTATGGCAAGGCAACCTAACTTGTTAGGTTGCTTATATATACGCTAAGCCCGACTCCAGGGGGATACAAAACTTTTCTTGTAGTGGGGGACAAGAAAGTTGTGTTCACTTACCTGAACCCACTCCCTCGGCTGTTGTCGCTCTCCTCTTCTACCCCTCTGCCTCCGGCTGTGGACTGTCCCTCGGTATCATCACATACGATGCAGGGCAATCAACTCTGCATTGTACTTTGTCAGCAGTCCTTAGACCGCTGGAGAAAAGGGGAGAAGAGGCCGCTTGGGACCGGTCTAGCAGCTTGGAAGGTGCCAGCGGGGATCAGGTATGTAAAATTGTTTTTTCTTGTCCTTTAGGGCAGCCCCGCTGTAAGGGATAGTGTTTGTTTCCCTGGAGTTGGTAATTGCCGTCTGGAGACGGCAACCCGCAGATGCAGCAGTGCCGTCCGTCCGTTTTTCTACTACGGGCGGACGGCAAGAGGTTAATTATTACAGGTTTACATTGTCAGTAGCTAGGTAAAATGAGAGGGTGATTACTTTTTTTGGATAATTAATTGAAAACGCCGTTCACAGTAATTTTAGAAAATTTCAGATTAAATTACTCTCTAGTGTATAATAGAGGCAGGCGGCATGAGTTCCTTAGTTTGCCCATCTTATATTGGAGGGGGTGGGATCTCCGATTTCTCCTCTAAGTTTCTCCCCTTTATTCTACAATGTGGGAAATGCAGCTTGGCACTACTGGTATGTTTGCTTTATAGATGGGATAATATATAGTAGACACCAGTCCTAGCAGCAGAGGGAATTTGCCTTGATGAAGCAACCATTTTGTAGGCTAAAATCACTATGCCTGGGCCCAAAGCTTTAGGGAGTGGTTGGATGTGCAGGCACAAGTCAGCCATCTTTAAACACAATGATTAGGCTGTGGAGACATGTGGACACCTACAGCGTCAGCATAGATTGAGTGCTAGATTAAAAAAAGGTTTTCTGAATTGTCTGATTGCATAATCCTAAAAAGTGTTGGGCAGCTGTCTATGGGGCACACAAGCATCGGAACATCTTCAGGTCCATGTTACTGTCTGTGAAGATACCTCCATTGATGCTGGTTGCAAGCGAAATTCAAGTCTGACAAGTTTCGTTTTCAAACTGGCTGCCTTTTCTCTGCCTAGGCCAAAGGAGCGGTCTGATTTAATTAAGGTGACACTACAGTCACCAGTTAAATCTTAAAAATGCATTTAAGTATCCTAACTATTGTGTGTCACTCGGCTGTAGATCCTCAAATCATCTCTGGTGCCGACACTGTCCTTACCTCTGGAGGGTGGCTACTTTTGTTCCCCATGGTCCCTGTGTGTGTTGTAAAGTAGCCACCGCTCCAAGCTTGTGGTACTTGAATGCGTTAAGGTTTAACTCCTGAGTTTAATGTCACTTTAAGATTTTAAGTGTGAACATGTGTTCCTTCTGCTATTGTCCGTAAAGTTTAAGTGCAACATCCAGCCACGCTTCACCATCATTCCTTTATACCCCGGCTTACCAAAACCACTAAATCACAAAATTTACCTGATCAAGTGAGTTTATTACATATGTCCAGGAGCATTTTGAGAATTTCTCAATTTATAGGTGGCTAGGAACAGTGGGCATATTTATATTTACTGGTGGTGAAATCAATCTAATTTAAAACGCATGCACCAGGAAGATTCACCTGCAGTGAATATTTGGTGAATGTCAGATTTACTGCTTTATAAATCCTGTGCAGTGATGGGCCTAAAAATGTTTTCTCTAAAAGGGTTCTCCTTATTGTGGTAAGTCAGAATTTTTTTTTCTTTATAGCTTGTCTTCTTTTTTTTTTTTTGTGTTCATTTTGGACGGAGTTGGCAAGCATAGAACCAGTGTCAGGGTTTTATTGCAGGCTGTGTCCCCATAGGGTAGCATTTCCCTTCAATTCCTGTAAGGAAATCTCTCCAGTGGGGACATAGACTAAAACAAAACCATACTTTTTAAATAAATTGACAGGATTAGAACTTCTGTCAGGTTATTACTGTCTGTGACCTTTGCGCTGGTAACCGCTACCCTTGTTTCATGTCCTGTCACAGGGACAAGAAATAAGTTGGGCTTTCAGATTTAAAGGGCATTAATGTGAGACTGTGGCTTTCATTAATACTTTTCTTTCCAGACTTTCAGCCATGAAAATGTTATCAGTGACTATGAGAGTCATATTTGCCTTTAAGCACTTAATGAATAAATTTATGATTTTTGTGTAGTAAAATGACTTTGGGATGTAGGATGAAACTCCAAAAAGAACTTTAAAACTCGGACAACTCTGCATGTTTGATAATCCCATGTGTGCATTGTCCCATATGTTGTTGGGACATCACTATGTGTCACTTTGACCCTTGTGTGTGCTTTAGTTGAAGCTCTAAATTGGTGTTAAAATTGTCCTATACAAAGAAGAGATCTTCAACCTACCATTGCTAACCTCTCCTGATAATGCTAGATGGATGCCCAGTAGCTTCAGAGCTCTGTGGCTGTGACCCATAACAGATCAGGTGTTCTGGATACATGTATGTTTTGCGTCTGTGAATTGAAATGTAAGCCTAAGCATATTCAGAAGGTCACAATGACGGCATACATTTTTCAGTACACTTTTTTTCCTCAAGGCTGGTTGGAGGGGTCAGCACGGCTTTACATGCCTTCTTTAAAACCTCAACACCCTGCCTTCTAACTCCTTAAGAGCCCTCAGCACTGATGCAAGCAGTGGGCTGGCACATGGGTGGATTTATGCAAATATCAAAATGCCTTGATGGGTAGATGTCATCCTAGGCAGGCTGTATTTGCATGCAGACTGCCCTAGGTAATGCCCTCATATAATGCTGAGCCTCCATGATTTGAAAGCACTGAAATACAATAAATAAAAGGGTTGGGGCTATGACAGTAAAGTTGGGGCCGAAAGATCTAGATTGCGGATGTTAACCAGGAAATTAATCAGTCTCTGACTTGCTGCAGATTCTAAAGCTGGCCATACACTGTAATATTTTATTTGTTCAACCTGCAGGCTTAACAAAAAATATTAGAGTCCACAATCAACACTTAAGAGTGATCGCGGAATCCCCTGCTGTCTTCATTGTATTCTGACAGTGGCCACCAGCCGCTATCGGGATACCCGAACAGAAGCGGCAGCTGACTGGCTGGCTGCTCTTTTTGTTCGAAGATTTTCCGACCAGCTCTTTCGATCAGCTTTATCAAGATCCAGACAAAATTTGAGTAGTGTTTGGCCAGCTTAAGGCACACTAGGAAAATCTGTAATAATTAGTTTTAAAAAAAGAGCCTGTACAACTGTGCGAGAATGAAGGGAAGGCTGGAATTCAGTTTTAGGGGCATAATGAAGGTTGCTGGTAAAATAGGATATGGAATATGCACTTACCTCTGTGTGCTTTAACTCTCCCTAACCAAAATTACATTTGATCTTTCTCAGAAATGTCCCTGTATAAAAATGCATACAAATCCAGCATTGTCTTCCTTGCCGCTATAGTTCTCCAGGCACCAGTTTGCTCTTGTGCTGCCATCTTAAAACATTCCTCTTCTGGTTTTACAATGCACAAGCTCATTGGGACCTGGCAGAGACTTTGTAGTGTTTCTGCACATGTGCGGCCCCACCGCCTCCTGGAAAGAGGACATCCCAGGAGGTAGTGGGTGGCCGTTTGACATCCTCCCCTAGTCAAGGAAAGAAGTGGTTGGCTGCTAAAAGAAAACTAGGAGTTTACTATGAATAAAAATCTGCAAATGTGGAAGAGAGAGGTCATAGGAAGCAGGGGAGAGAAAGTGTGTTCTGTTGGTGAAGGTCCATTTTAAAGAGCCTCGTTGCATGAAAAAAACAATTACAGTTATGTACATGTGTTGGTTGACACTATATGTTCACTGGGGTGCCGTTCATTGTAGTGTGTTGTGGTAATGTGGGTTGTAACGCTCATTACCATATATACAAAGATGTAAATTCATCCTTAAAACCTATTAATAGGAAAAGGTGATCGATCTGTGAGTTAAGTAGGGTATATACGGGTAGAATTTCGTACGCAATAAGTAGTTTTGGAAATGTCCATTCCATTGGTATGGTGCAATCAACAAGCGAAAACTACAATGTTCCCGAAAATGTTTGAAGAACATTAAGTTTTTCTTGATCATATGAATTTCTAACAGTGAATTTGGGTTTTCTTTCAGATTCTCCATTAATTCCATAATAAATAAAAAAAATGTAAAATGAAAACGGAAATTAAACGTAATTCCAAACGACCATTCCAAGTTTCTGATGCCAGTATGGAACGTTCTGATGGGATTTTTTGTGCAAACATTCATTCAAACATCTACCCGTGTATACCCTATTTTACTTGCATCTCCAGGTCCTACAGAGTATCTTGGACATCAGAAGACAATGGGGTACTCTGTAAATAATGACTAGTCCCTGTGATCACTGATCCAGGGCTTTCCACTTCCACATTTGCACTAGTGGTTAGTAAAGCTGTCCATCGCAGTGATTCCCCAACAGGGGTAGGTTCATGAGCAGCTGAAGCCAAAATCAGTGGCCATAGGAATGATTTCCTATGTGTAGAGGAGCACCCTGGTATTGAAGGGAATGCTGCACATCAAGAGCCGTGTAGCAGTGCCTGCTATTTTATACTGTTTCTTATCCCTATGTTTATCATAAAGTGATTGTAGTCATTGTACTTGATACCTACAATTTCCCTAGCTTTGGACGACTAGATCAGATAGCCCTGGTACACCATCACTGGAGGAAGAAAATTGGCCATTTCAGGATGTGGAGCAGTTGGTGAATTGCAGAGCCCTAGCTTTCGACACAACAGCTTTATCTCAAATGTATATTGTGCCTTTAAGGATACTTAAGCGATGAAGAAATTCAGCCAGCAATAAGATTCATTTTTTATTGTTTTGGTTGAGGGAATCTGTTTATGCAGCTGATGCCCCCTTTCAAAGTTTGCTTCATTTAAATTGCAGAAGAGACAGATTGGCCCTTAAGTTTAATTACAGTTTGCTATATTGTGAGATTTCAGAAAATAAGGCACACCAGCTCTCCCTTTTTTTTATTCTTTTTTCTTTTCTTTTTTTGTATACTTGTTTACATGAAACTTAATTTCACTGATCACAAAAGCTCTAGAAAGTTTAAGGAGCTTGTAGAATACACTGTGAAGTGCTTACGCAGCATGTGCCCCAAGGGAACCAAAGGGTTACATAAAGTATACTAGTGAAAATAACTGGGGCTCTATTTGTATTTATGTAAATGAAAGGCTGTAAGGCTTTGTCAACTGTGAAATGTGTGTTTTTTATACTCTCCATTTTTTTTAAGCTGTATCTTCTTCCAAATTCAATTTCTAGTCATGACATAGTTCCATGCCACTGTTCTGGGGCTATGGGTTCTTTATTTCTTTTTAAATTTGCATAATTATCCTGTTGGCTACAAACTCTATAAAAAGGTAGTACTGGGGGGAAATTTAGAAAAATTACCCCTTCTAAACCTTTACCTAAGGATAGCAAAGTTTTATTTCATATGGATTATGAGACTGTTAATTCCATAAATAACTGTTTACCTACACAATGGAGGAAGCCTTTTTGTTCATGAGAAGTCAGTCGGCTAATTGGAATTACTAACCGTGAGGTAATGAGCTACATCTACAAATTGGCTGCTTTGCATTGCTCCGAACTGTGATTTATATAACTTGCATTCTTGTAACTGTAACCCCGAATTGGCTGACTCCAGTGTGTTTAGGTGACTTGTGCAATTTATTTCTGACAGGTTTTGGCACCATCTTTTCAGTTCATGTATGATGTCTTTTTTTTTTTCGTTTAACTGAATGTTTTTTTTCACAAGTCCACCAAAATGGAAACTGGTGCTGGATGTTGCTTTGCACTGTAGTTCCTCATTAAGGTATTTAATTGCTGCTGGGCAGCCACGCAGATTACTTCCTCAAGGCACACTATCCCCTGTGCAAGCGAATTATGGCACCGTTTGGCATTGTTTAGTGAAATGGAGTATAATGATCACAACAAAGTTTGAGGTTGAATGTTAAAAATTGGGGGTGGGGGTGGGAATGAAAAATGTAACACTTTCTATGTACACTGGCTAAAAAGTTAATGCTATACTACTGTAATTAAGTGTAATATTTCTGTATGAATGTTGCTTGTTAGTGTGGGTTTGAGTAGACCGGTATGAGTGAACCCACCACCGTCACTGGCTACGTCCTTCACCGACCTTCGGATAGACAAACAAAAGCCTTAAGTATTTGCCTCTATAGACTTTTTAATTTTCTTCTCTTTGCAGACCTATCACTTTCATTTGAATCCTACTGATTCCAGTAGCTGCATGCACATAAATGCTAGATCCCAGCCACTCACCGAGTAGAGCATTGACTGTAGTCCCAGTGGTGTTCTGACCAAGTACTTATGCTCCGAGAAGGCCAACATTGCTGCCTGATCTTTTGCAGAGGTATTTGGCACTTGTTCCGGCCAGTGCTGATAGCTCCTAAGTCTTGTATAAGTTTATACAACGACTGCCTCTGTTTTGTGTAGGGGAGGGGGCATGTTCTCCTGAACACTGTATACAAAAAAAAATGATGTAGCATTTTAAGATGTTGAGTATATATTCTAACAATGTGTAAAGAGCATTGCTGAAGCTTTCATTGGCTTAATGTTGGTAGTAGACATACTCCTGATTGGTCACCGTGGGCTCTATTTGTGGTCCCCAGCCTTTCCATCAACAACCAGAAAGCCAAGCCAACAATTAAATATTGGGCAAATTGTTTCTTGCTAATAATTACTATTTTAGCCGGATATTATATTTGGATTCCTGTGATGGCGTCTCTGCTTTTTGAGAGTTTTGCATTGCCCCTGGCACGAAGAACCACTTAATATTGAAATTCAATTTTGAGGCCACCCCCAAATGGAAGTACTACTGGTTGTGTGATGGGGCTGTAGGCTTTCGCTCTTTACCGAGTTATCAGACACTTGTTCCACCATGTACAGACCAAACTCGACATCTTGTTGCTCATCTTTTAGATTCATTGGATACAGTTTGCAATCAAATGTTTTGCCGATTTGGCTGCTGCAGGCACACAGCTAGCAAACGCAACATTCAATTGCAACCAAATGCGTCTCATTTTCTAGACATAAGTTGTATGAGTAAATCTGGACCAAAACAAAAGTGGTGAGGTGTTCTGTTGACACTACTAAATGGCGATGCTGCTCTGTGTCCCAATGCTGCTTTTGGTAGGGGGACTTGACTTAGTCTTTTATTGTTCATACATTGTGTTTTTGCAGGTATATTCTGCTATTCACGTCTGACTTACAAACCTAGTTTGTCTCTAACTTATAATAGGCCCACAAACCCCCCCACACAACGTAAAATTGCACCCAGTGTCACTTTTTTTTTTTTTTTGTAAATGGAAAATGCCAGTCCATAAATTTTCTTTTGTAAGCATGTAGAGAACACAAATCTATAACGAAAAAGAAAATAGGACAAATAAACTGAAGTTTTGAAGTGACGCTCCTAGGTGGGTAGAATTCTTCAATTTGTTAATAGTAGTGGGGGGAAGGGGTAGAATAAATTTTTTTAAGCTTTATTTTTCTTTAAAAACAATGTAGATCTTAAAGTTCCCCTTTTTTTAATTTGTTTTTGTTTTTTCTTCCTCCAAAAATAGCTGTTTTTATATTTGTCTATTTTCCAAATATCTGCTTTCCCATAAGCAAGTACTTTGCTTTATTTCCTATCTGTGTTAGTCTATTGAAAGGTATTTCGACTTGACTCTTTCCACGCCAGAGTGCTTCTGCTGGTTGCCCTCCTGGCTGAGGCCAGTGTCAGAGTATCCATAGCACAGAAAGGAACATTGGACTTAAGACTTGTGCGCTGGCTGGTGTTGCCTTATTTAAACAATACCCACAAGTAATGTAAACATGCCTATGTTCTGCCAAATGACAGCAAAATAATGAAGTTCTAATTTATTTGAAATTTGTGTCCTAATTGCTGTTTCCAATGCTGAAAAACATAAGTGAGATGGAAGCTACCACACCATGAAATATTTCCTATACATGTTCTTTCCCAGAAGCCCCAGTTTCCTACTGCTTTCATTCCATCCCTTGCCTGGGCCCTGACTTTTACAGTGATATCCTGCTATGTTGGACCCTGTAAACTGTATTTTACCATCCAGATACAATCCACCTCCTCTAATAAAACATTGGAATCCTTGTTTTTCTTTCTTATTGGCTTTATGCCGAGGCAAATATGTTTGGTGGGTTAATCTCTCAACTGGAGCTTGCACTTGTGTTATCATCTATTTCTCTGCCATTCTAAGGACTTGTGTATGCTGAAAGAACATTTGCTTGTTTAAAGGGAACCTGGAAATGTGAGCTGCCATTGATGAGTTGTTAAAGGTGCCATCTTTAATTTTCCTAAGTACTTATTGAGCCCCCTGACGGACAACAATCACGCAGCTAGGGAAGGTTTGGAATACTGGACATGCACATGTATTACAGGCCTTTGCCTTACTAAGTAGTGGAATAGTCTTGAAGCTTTGGCAGCTCTCATTTTTCTTACATGACTGGGTTCTTTTAAAGCTGAACGCAAAACAAACAGCTGAATACAGAGATATAATTGTAAGGGAGCAATTAACATGTCAAAACATTTGTATTTCTGTACAACCCATTGACACAACTTTGCCACACCACACAGTCCTGTCTGGCAGGGCTCAAGATGTGATTTTTCCTCTGCTGTATTTACACTTACAGGTTATCGTCCCATCCCCACCCATTGACTGAACAGCGAAAGGAGAAACTGCACACTATGAGCTAATTTGTCACACTGCTTTCTCCTATCTGCATGCTCCTTGCACTGCCTCATAAACAAATGGCTCATTGTGCTGCATCTCTCTGAGCTCTGCTGTGCAGGTACTGCAAGAAGCTGATGCCAGATCAAATTTGGGTACTTGTTACTGCTTGCCTTTTAAAAACATTTAAGGGTATATTTCTAATCACAGAGCTGCATTCATGTGTCTTTTATATCTGCCTAGTGTTCAGCTTTACAGTAGAAGGGCACTTTTTATAGACACTTTCTGCTGCCCTTCCTCCGCATTTATATTCCTATAGCTTGCCAGACCTCTGTAAGATCATTAGCTGTGTATAGCCCTAGTCTTGCCTCTCAAATGCCAGGAACCATCATAAAGAATGTCTTTCAACTAGTCTTTGCAGTGAGATGAGGCCTGGATACTGCCATTTTAACGGTTAGTGTGCTGGCTGTCTAATTGAAACTTTTTAGAAGTGGAATGCAGGCTATAGTGATGTGCAGGATCCACATCTGTAAGATTATAATTAACATCAGAGGTATATGGCAGTCTATGTAGAAAATGTACTGCTGAAGCCAATGAGGAAAGGGGTATGTTGGTGGTTTCTACAAAAGTTACTCTTGCACTCAACAGTTGGGGTGAATTTATCTAATGACCATCGGAGGATATTTGGTGCTTGCTTTACACCCAATTTAAAGGTGCCCATAAACAGAGCAGTCATACATTCAGGAATCGTCAGACTGCCCACAGGCATCATAGTCTGCCAGCCTGTTGCTAAGCAACTGTTGTTTTGGCCACCTGTTCATGCTTAGTCCATCCAGAATTGAGGTGAAAGCAGTCACCACCTTGTACCTGCATATTAGGAATTTAGTAGTGATTAAACACCAGCCTTGGCTGGTGGTGTCTGTGGGAACCTTATTGAGATCATTGCCTGATCTGGTTTACCACTGCATCTCATACCTATGTATTTCCAGAATTATTACTTTAGTAAATCAGACTGTGTGAGCCGGATCATGTTTTTTTGTTTGTTTTTGGATGGTGTTTCAAAGGAGACTGCATTCTGAAATATCGCTGGATGGATTGTAAAGCGCAACTTAATGTTTACTAAACAACAAACATTTCTTGATTGGTTCCAGAATTAACTCCCTGTGATTGTACAATTGGTTAATCAGCTACTCTCAGTTGATTAAACACTGACAATCAAAGCAGTTTGGACAACTTTGTATAATTCCGCCCACTCACTACCTGCTTCAGTTATTTGCTAGTGACCTCAGGTGATGGACACCTGTCTATGAGAAGTACATGCTTTTCTGCTCAAGGCTCTTCTAGCAAGTTTCCATAAAGCTGCTCACACCCACTGCAGCAGTTATCTGGATCAGTTTTAACCTTGGCTTAGTTTTGGCAAACCGTACATGGACCCCACTGCAAAGATTATTCAAGACCAGCCTGTAATGTGCTCGCGGAAATGGTTCCTGCATGGGGCACTCCACCTTGGCACTATGTGCTTTTGCCACAGTGCTATACAGTTTCAGGGACATGGTTATTTTCAGTGGAGCCATATCTCTGAAGACCTTCTTTTGGGAGGTTTGTCCTCTAGGAGGATTGGATGGGGCATGTCTCCATTACATGACTGCAGCACTTGCCTGGTCTCTGCCACTATGAGGGTTAGTTGAGGGAGAGTTGGTCCCTGCTTGAGATGCCCAATGTTGAAGCCCCTTATCCTTGTAACAGTTAACTTGGAGGAAGGGGGACCTCTGTCCTTATTTAATTTGGTGCCATTTCCTGTGGAGCTGCATGGTGCCTGCACAGCCCCCTCTGAGGTACTGTACTGCACATGTGCCTGCCATTTTCTTTCTGGCACGAACTGAGCTGGTAACACTTCTACCTTTTGCTGCTGCAACTCTGCAATATATAAGGAAGCTCAGATGTCTGCACCAGCTACACTTGGTCACCGCATCTGCCTGCAGTTTTGGACACAAGATGCCATCCAGCTTCCATAGTTATGGGGACAGCCAGCTTCTTCTATCACTAGGTGGATTCAGCAAACTTATCATTTAGGCTTATAAGTTGAAGGGCCTATTGCTTCCCTTTCCTATGAAGGCTCTCTGTACTAGAAACATGGTCTTGGTCTTTCCAGCATCAAGCTTCAGTTTCCCAAATCTGAAAGGCTCCCACCTGATCCTCTATTCAGTTTTGCTATGTATTACCATCTGGACGTTCATGCCTCTGCGGATGTTAGCTTCAGCTGCAAAGTTCTTCAGACGGCCCTCCTAAGCTGTGTGCCCCTTCTATTATAGTTTTCTATTGGGGTTTGTGGTCTTGTCACGTGACTGTTGTTCATTGTTTGCTGTGTTGCTAACCCCTCTGTTGAACTGCTTTTTGGAAATTATTTTGAACACGACATGGAGTGAATTCTGGAAGCAATCAAACAGGATTTTTGTCTTGCCTGTGAAATCCATTTCCTGGAATACAGCATCGGATACAGGACTGTCCTAACAGCTTTGATTTGCCAGGGTTTGTTTTAGTAATCTGAAGGAAGCTACATAATCCATTGGTTCCAGAATGATCTCTTTGTCCTGTGATGCACTATTGGGTCGACTGCATCACAGGAAAAAGAATCGGGTTGTACAGGTAAGGCAAAAATCCTGTTGTGTTCCACAACAAAGGTGCAATGCTTTATTGACCGAACACGTCACATGCTAAGGCCACCCCTTTTTTCAGGACCCAATTCCCTGTGCGGAGTGCTCTTCCATGTATACATATATGCCAGACATATAGCATTTATCAATTCAGCTTAGACTTTGTTTTCCCTGATGTTCAGCTTAAAAGAAATTAGTAGGAATAATGGAAGCTTATGGGACACTAACAGCTACAAATGTCTGTAAGGAAGACTCCGCTCAGGTAATGTGTAAACTGTTGGTTAATAGCATTTGGCCTTGAGTATAGACATATATGAAGTGTGTCCATCACGAAAAGTGATCCTTTGCATAACGACCAGTTGCAACTTGTTTTGATTTATACCTTCTAATCCCCTAGAACTTTTACATCTGTACTTGTTCCAGCAGCCTTTAAAAAATGCCAATATAGATGCTTACCTTTTGCGGAAGGTGAATCCTGTTTCCAGCAATACTTCCTACAGCCTCCTTGCTCTCAGTAAATTGTACTATGAAAAGTTGAGTCTCAGAGTTGGGTTGCTCAGGGCTGAGCAGGTCTCCCATCTACAGTCAAGACCCTCTTGTGGTGGCCACTAGCATTAAACATGGACAACAGGCACCCGACCCTCACCTGCTACCAGAGGTTGGATTTTATGAGACCTTACCTTTTACCCTGAGCTTACGTTGCTTTACTGCCATGTGTTTGCAACCTGTCTAAATTTTGATATGGGGGACAGTCCTGCTGTGCCTTGTGCCCCCAACTAGCACTCTATGAAGTTATGTAAGCTCTCGTGCTACTTGAAGCATGCCCACTGCTGCAGCTGATGTCTGCAGCCTGGAATCCTGTTCTCTCCTAGAGTCTGCGCCCTCTTTGGAATATTCCTAGCTCTGTTGGACATTGCTACCTCCTCTGCTCTTTCCAAGGAGGCTTTTACTCAAGTCATCACCTAGTTTGTTTTTTTTGGATGGGGGTTGGCTGTTCTTTGTTTGCTGTGTTGTCCACTCTTCAGTTGGACTGCTTTTTGGAAGCTTTTGTGCCCCTCAGTGGGTGAGAAAGAAAGTAGTTTTGGGGGGGGTTTTTGTGCTCGTTGTAAAATCGTTTTCTTTGCGTTCATTCAGGGACACAGGTCCCACCCCTCTCTGCTTATGATCATTGGGCTCATGTTGCTATTAGGGAATTTCCTGGGCTGATCTGCAGTTTTTGTTTTTTTTAATAGCATTTTGAAAAAATCTGACTTTTCTGCTGATTTTGCTCCCTGAAGACTTTTTAGCATTCAGCACACACGGATGTGTGGAATGCTTGACCCCACTGTGCACTTTTGTTTATTCCACTGGCCACTATGTCCCTGCTTTGTCCTGATGTGATGTATCAGTTGACAAAGGGAACCCCAGCAAGAAGAGTTGAATGGGGCATCCAGCACTCCTGGAAGTGTTTGGTACTGAAGATTCTTCAACCAAGCTTATCTCCAACAATTGGTGGCAGGAGTGGTAAGTATTGATTCTTTTCTTTGCAGCGAGGCATTTTAATACTTTTTTTAAACTGCGTTAATAAATTTAAGTGAAACGTCAAAGCAGGAGCCAGACCTTTTTCATATGTAATTAGCATATACTATTACAAACAGTACAAGGAAACAACACTTTTGAAACCTTAACACTGATAAGATTTCCATCAATCTGATCTTTCATTTGTTTAAGATTATTTAAACTACTGTATATCCCATTTAAGAGTAGCATGCTTTGCTAAAGTCTTTAGAAGGCCTTCTGGACATACGCCACCTGGAATACTGACAATGTAACTACTTATCAAGGATGGCTTAGCATTTTCACCCTGAAACAGGAACTGCTGTTATTGGCAGGATCTACAATGAAACTCTTGACAGATTTACAATACATTTGCTTATGAAGACTGTGTAGAGAAAAACATGGGTTTATATACTGTGCACTGAAAAGTTCAAGATATAGATGTATGGGACTTCCTACTCTCAGATCTGCTGGCCAAGATGTTATGATTTAGAAGGCAGTTGGGTCTCTAAAAACCTAATAAATGTTCAAAGATATTTGCTGTCTTTATGTTTTTACATACACCGCTATGGGGGGGAGGAATGTTTTGGGCCTGTTTCAGATACTGATGTCTGTACTGTGTCTAGCAACGGAAGACTCAACTTTGCATATGATACTTTGATTGTTGCTGACTCCGTCCTCATCTATTTCCTTTGATCAGAGAAAATGATTTGCTGAAAGGATTCACAACATTCTTCACAGGTAATGCGACTGCTCAAATTTATAGATCAAATATACATACCCTGATATGTAAAGTATTTAGTCATTTGTGGCATGACTCGAGGTTGTATTTAAAGGTTGTTTTTTTTTTGTACTCCTAAGTGAAATGTATTGAAGCTTACCAGCTTTTAGGTGTGATTGTCTCTTTATTTTCAACTGGTGAGCCTGCTAGTAACATACTTCTGTCCTTGTGGACAATACTGAATCACTGTACAGCATTGTCATCCCAGGACAGGAACCATGTTAGGGCTATACAATGCCTCTCCAACACAGGAAGGTTGGTGTTCTCTAATCCACAGATTTAAATTTGTAGGGCTAATAATGCTTGAGTAAACCCTGCAGAGTGTACAAGACACCGAACGCTACTGGTTTTCTGCATTTATTGATCAGATACAACAGATGCTTTCAATTGTGTATTTAACAAACCAAAAAAGCTAACCCGAGCAGTTCCCTGGTAGATTTACATAAACTTTAAGGATAACTCATTGCAAAGTGATGATGAAGAGGTCTGTTACATCCCCCTCAATTCAGTAAGAGACAGGCCATCAATTATTATTTGAACAGTTACTGCTTGATAAAAATCAGTGATAGTCCTGATCCGAATGTTCCACCTAACAATGCTTGCGTTGCTCAGTGAATCAGTCAGCACAGAGTACAAAGAGTTTATTTTGGCATGCAAGGCAGAATGAGACCCATTTTTTGTGCAATGAACAATCCAATTGGTATTGTTATGAGGACAGCGGGTTTCTTTTCCCCAGAGCCTTTATACTGGTTTAATGTACTTCTTGCTGCTTCATTGTCGCACTGGTTTTAGTGTACTCATTAGGCTATGGAAAGGTTAAGAGGTACTCCAAGACACATCTGATATTTCCAGCGAAGCTTTCATTCAAGGAAACATAAGAGATTTTTAATCTTCGCACCTGTTCCGCAATACCACTGCCCTCTGAATACAATATGGTTTTATGGATGTATCACTGTCATTATCAAGGTAATGATTAGAGATGATCTTGAAATGTTAGGATGCTGGTAAGCTCATGATCTTTAGGCTGACATTTACGGCCTCAGAAATTTTGTTGTAAAGGTGAAAATTAATGAGGGTTTCGGTAACCAGTGGAAAGGTAAGCTTTATTTTGAATACTGTAATGGAAGTTGCTCTTTCCATGGGCACACATCTGGAAGAAGTTTTTGAAGTTGTCGCAGGCTAGGGAATCTGTTGGAACAGTCTAGTTTCTTTTAACATACACTGCATCACATGCAATCTATAAAAAAAATTTTTTTTTCTTCAAGATGAAGTGAGGTGGCAGGCAGCAGATCACAGGGAATATACAGCTAAAAATGTAATGCCTAAATTTACCGGTTTACAAGAAAATTCATCACTTTCATCTACTCTTTTTACACAATCGCGTCCGTTCTTCACACTTTTTAGGCTGACTGTACATGTGCTCAGGAGGAGCAGGAGTGTAGTAGTAATAGGAGTCGCCTCAGTAATTCCAAATGATTCAGTTTATATACAAATAACTTTTTGTTATTGAAAGCATTGATGGTGCCATTCAATTCATTTAAAAATATAGCCAAGACAAATGTTGCACATGGCTATTAATGATTAAAAATATGTATACATGACTGCAGAGCACCATTTTCTGCAGCTATTTCTCTAGCGTTTCTATGGTAAACGTGGTGCATGCTTAGATAAATAGGTGTTTAATACAGACACCTTTGTAATTGTGAGAGCACAGCTGAAACCTATTACCGTATGTTTCAATATTTAGTGAATTCATTCCAAAGGTTCAAATATAGCTAAAATGTAACAGCTTTCTTAAACACGTCAGTCTATAGTGTCTTGAGAGCATAGTGCAAACTTTATGTAACCATGACCGAAAAAGAAGCAGAAGGTCCAGATCCACATCTGCTCAAATTAGGTTCATCAGCCTCTTCCGGTTCAGAAACCCTATTACAGGTCTTTTGTTTACTGCTACTTTAAATCCTACATGTCAACTAAAAGTACCGTCTGAAACCGTGAAAAGACATCTCTGAGATACTGCACTTAGATATATGGACATAGAATTTTAAAGAAAGAGCTTTATCTAGCAAATAAAAATCGTAATGCCTCCTTTTGAATTTAGTCTTTTACAGCATGAGTGATCCTGCGCTGATAGGCCCCTTTAACCTTGAAGCAGACCAATGTTCTAAAGTTAAAACATACTTTTACAGCTGGGAGGAAACCGTATTTGGTTAAAGAGGAGCAGGACTGTGATCTTTGATGGACTGGCTGGTACAATAACCAGATAATTGACCCAATTTTAGCTTTTTTGGGGGGAAGAGACTCAATCTAGGGTCAGAAACAAGGTTTGAGACGAGTTGTAGAAGGTATGGGTTTAAATTATGTCTAAATATATTTAAAGAATGACACCTAGATTGCCAAAGGCCTACAAAGCTGTAATTGCTGAAGAGAATTCTTTGATAAATGGAAAGTTTATCACTTAGAACAGTTATATAAAATAAAAAGAATGTTATGATGTCAATGTGTTGCCTTTTAATTTTTTTAAGCAATTTGATTCAGTTTTAAGGAATTTAATGAAGCTTTGTAGGTGATTCCAACGTTTTGAACTCTAGTGCATATTGATATGGAGTTTCCGTCATAAATACACCTGTTTCTGTCAGGTCCTGGTATTTAAGATGTTCTAACAATGCTGTTCATTTAGGTATCAAGGATTTATTAAAACTGTTTTGGAATAACATTCTGCACCAGATCTCCTGGCTTTAATTAAATCTATTTAAAACATAAATGGAAATAATATAGCAGACCAGTAAGTCTGCCAAAAGGACACTATTGCCCAAATCTCAGTGACCAGGTAAAGAGGGAATATTCATCGGAAAAGGAACCAAGAAGCCAATGGTAACGAAGAAGAAACTACAGTCATCCACAGCTGTGATAACCAAAAATCACAGTTAAGTAACAGTCTCCATTCAACTTGGCAAGATGAACGGGCAATATTGCCGGGTCTAGATGTCCCAAACACAACCAGCTAGAATTGAGGGCGAAAATTGATTTTGATTCTAACAGGTAGGGAGGTGGATGCTTATGCAGCCTACAAATTTTTTCTTTGTTTAGCTAATATGTCCCAATAAAAAAAAAATGTTAATGCCTTTAAAATGGATATGTACGGTGTGCAAATCAAATTGTAAAAACAATAAATCAGCTTTCATTAAGTTTGAAAATTCTGGAAATGTCCAAGGGGTAAGGACTGTGTTTGGAACCAGTCAATTCAAAGCATTTTACTGAGTACATAAAAACTTTATCATTCTTTGTAGTCATATGTACACTTTTTGAGTGGAACAATATTCATGTTATTAATAACCAGTGTGTGTTTAGATTGTGGGAGGATGCCACATTATTTTGCAAATACAATGTGCAATTACCAGCTCAAACAATCTGTAGGCAGATACCATCTCAGGCCAGAACCCTAATCATACAAGACTGCTATGCTAATCACAGAGTTACCATTTATTGTTTATCCCAGGTCACAGAAAATGATCTGAGGATGCAAGCAGGTACTTTGAGGTATGTGATTCATAGATTGGGAGGGGTGCTTTAGAAGTTGAGGCTACCACTGACATAATTGCTTTAAAGGTGAATATTATGGATTTGGAGGGTTTATTTGAGCAAAACCAAGTAGTACAACAGTATAAAAGGCAGAGAACAGAAACATACATCACTGATGGAAATAGACTGTTTTTCATCTCGGATTTCATCAGTTTCGCAATGAAGGCATAAGTTCATGGTGATGGCAAATTCCATTTTCAATTGATAAAACAGAATTTCAGTAATAAACCTAAAGTGATTTACCATTTTGTGTTCTGTTTACTAATAGACATTCTTTGTGAAGCTTTGAGCCAATAGGAATTTGCACCTGTCATGAGTGCCACAAGTCTCTGAATACAATATTAGCCGGCTGGAGATCCCTCCATCTCCATCAATGTCACCAGGAATGAAAGTAAGTCAAAAAATTTGAGCTTCCACCAGAACATGAATAGAGGGGACCTCTTTCATTGAGGACTTGTTTCGTGACCTAGACAGATATCCTTTCACTTCCTGAGTCTACTCCGCAGCAGATGAAGGGAAATCTTCCTAAGGAGACAGGTGGAAAAAAAAAAGTCTGACCGTTGTTTAGCTTTCCTCTACTCCAAAATGAAAAAATAAAGTTTTGACTTTAGATAGCCTTTAAACCCATGGTTCTCAACTGGTGGGTCGCCATGTGCCTTTCAGTTTTCTAGGTGAGAGGTTCCTCAGCCTCCCCTTAGTGCAGCACTGTCCTTTCTCACACTGAGCAACCATTCAAAATATGCTGCCTGGTGCCCAGTGTTGACTTGAGGTGGGGTGGGCTGGGGGTATGGCAGCGAGGGAGCTCTATCCATACATGCATTGCTTACAGCTCCCTTGTGTCCTATAGAGGTGCCTGGACTGGAATGAAATCTCATTCTGGCTCCTGGCACATCCACAGGCGCACATAGGAACTGTACAAGCAATGCACACATGGACGGAGCTCCATCGCAGCCCACACTGCCGTGCATTGCATTGCAGTGCAACTTAGGTCGTGACTTTTAATGACCGAGGACAAATGTGGGTCCTAAGGTTACACAGGTTGAGAACCACTGCTTTAACCCCTTCGTGACTGACGACGTACAGTGTACGTCGCCAGCATCGGGGCTGTTTAAACAGACTCCCGGTGACTTTTGCCGCCGGGACTCTGTTTAAACTTGTAGAGCCGACTGTCGCCAGATCGCTTCTGCGTCCCGAAGAAGGGCCCCGCCGTGCTTCCCGGGTGTTTTAAGTAATTTTCAGGCCTAAAACATGGAATATAACATGGGTACAAAAAATGAAAAAAAGGCCTCAGTCATGAAGGGGTTAAATACCCTGTATGTGATTTATGCAAGCTTAAAGTGACATTAAAGTCAAAAATATTTTCCCCTCCGCCAATGTTACCGTATATACTTAAGTAAGATGACGCGCTGGCGCTGACTCGAGTATAAGCCGAGGGGGGCACTTTTCACCCAAAAAAATGGGCTGAAAATCTCGGCTTATACTCGAGTATATACGGTAATTAAAGCACTTAAATGATGTCTCTTAATCTGATCTTCTTTCCTGTCGTTTTCATCTGTCCCTGCAGCGCTGAGGCGGGGGGTCTCCGATCCAGCGCTGACTCCTCTGTCCTTGCTGGCGCTTCCTGTCCCACGGTGTCTGCATGAGGGTGCACATGTTCATAGACTTACCTTGTGTCTCTCCTCATCTCCCGGCCGAAAATGTGAACTGCGCATGCGCCCGCCCCAAGATGCTTTGCGGCCGCCCGAGAAGTTTCACATTTTCGGTCCGGGAGCGCGCGGCGAAGACGCAGGTAAGGTTAAACCTCTTTTAAAGCGTATGGTTTTGCATATAACGGAGGGTTTAATAAACCTTTATGTCTTCTGACACTGCTGATGGAACTAAAGCCAAACACATTAACTGTACTACGAATACATTATTTTAGTCTGTATGATGATACCACAATAAGTAGCAATCCAGTCTGAGGAACACAACACAGTCACACCCAAAAGCTTTCATTTGATGATTAAATGACCCTGAGTCTTTTGGAGACATTTCCAGAAATAGTGTTACATTTACATTACTTCAAACAGTATTAAACTCTCAAATTGTTTTCAGTAACAAATTCAGATCAAACAAATATACATTACCCAGCAAAGTATTTACATTTGTGTCCAAACGCTTAGTCATCATGTTTCTCTTGGCTCCAAATCTCTTAGCTCAGCATCACTGAACTTCCTGTCCGGTACAAAATCACAAGGGACAGAGCAGTCTCCAGCAGTTGTCCACCTACCAATTTGGAGGAGCAGTAAGCTGGAGAACGACTTGTCTTGTGTTTGTGGAGACGCGCGGCTTACTAGCGCACACAAGGGTGGCTCCATAGGACCCTGCTCGAGAGAGGAGCCACTCTAAAACAATATATCAGGACACCAGCTGATTCTGCAGGAAATTTAAACTTTTAAACATTAAGAAGCAACATCCATTCTAAGTGATTTCATCAACATTTGAAATTAAAAACCTTTTGACTTTGATATTGCTTTAAAACGAGATAAATATGCAAACCGTGCAATAATATATTTACTTGGGACTGTTACCACGTTCTTATGATCTAAAAAATACCAATAAAAACCTGTCGGCTACTGAGTAATTCAAATGATGACCTAGTATGTTATACATAAACAGTTATTAGCAAAGTTACCAAACAGCTTGCTGAATGTATGTGTGCAGCTTACAAAAGTGGGGCAGTTGGGCTATACCCGCACTGAAAGGGTTAAGTGCTCGTTTTTGTCTAGGTGCTAAAAACACCCCAAAAGTTATACTCACTAGACCATCAGAGTAGAGCTGCTCCCTGGTTCTGTGATCACTGAAGCGTATCTCCTCCTCCACTGCACAGATGGATTGCTCCTTGGTGTCCTCACATCTATACAATCTATGCACAGTGTATAGAGTGTGATGACACCAGGATCCTTGGCTTGCTACAGCAGAGGGGGAGAGACATTCTAGACACTGGTATAAGAACAAGCCAGCTTGGATGGTCTGATGAATATAACATATTTTTTTTAATTTATTTTTTAGCTCCTAGACACAAACCAGCACTTAACGCTTGCATTGCGGGGGCAGCCCCACTGCAAGGGTTAATAAAATATTTTCCTGGAGTTCTTGTTTAAATATCAAGTTACTCTGCAGAGCTCCTCATCACAGGAACACATAAATTATACAA
Source organism: Nanorana parkeri (assembly GCF_000935625.1). NCBI lineage: Eukaryota > Metazoa > Chordata > Amphibia > Anura > Dicroglossidae > Nanorana > Nanorana parkeri. The sequence continues at coordinate 1,778 of NW_017306825.1, read as the reverse complement.
GTTATGTGTCTGATTTAGGAAACCTACCAAGGGAATCCTGTACATGCTATTTTTGTCCTGGAAATTCTAATGGGAGCCAGAGACAGACAACTATTATTTCCAGAAACAATAGCAGCACACACCTGACTCAGCTTTCCTGTATGTAGCACCCATAAGTTGGTCTGTGAAATGACGTGTAGAGTTAGCTTGCAGTTAAAGGTCTTATTTCTTTAGTCTCTGTCTCTGCTGCCACCTTGTGACTGAGTGTGATAACACACAAGTGTTCCCATGACTGATCCAGTCCCTGCTAGTTCTATGGTTTGGGTTTGGTACATCTACCTCTCAATGTAACAGTGATCATTTAGTCATTTACATTATCCTGACACAGACCACAGTTTTCTTTAATACCTTTCTCCAGGGAAACAAAAAACTACCTTTGCAGTGGGGCTACCCCTGCATTGCAAGGGTTAACTGCTCGTTTATGTCTAGGGGATTGTGTGAAGCAATTTTAGAATATATATATTTTTTTTAAATTCATATTAGTGGTCCGCGGGATTTAAAATGATAAATTTAGTGGTCCATGAGGTCCGAAAGGTTGGTGACCGCTGTCCCACAGAGTACTTCCTGGGATGGAACTTTCATGCTTCTCATCAAAGCAAATAGGTTTTCCAGGTGGGATGGTAGACCAGGCGGAACATTGATTCACTAGCTTTCAGGTGTGCAGCGATAACAACATCCAAAAAGCCTCTATCCTTTAGGTCTCGTTCACACCTAGGCGTATTGCATATGCGCGACCGTTGTGCGTTTTTGTTACCGCGATTCGCGGTAAAAAAATTTGCGCGAACGTCGCGCGTTTCCGAAGGCTACTTGGCTGTATCCCAATGGAAACGCGCAACAAAACGGCCCAAAGTAGTACATGTACCGTTTCAGGCGTGGACCGTTTTGTAGCGCGTTAGGGACGGGCGGAAATACGCCAAGGTGGGAACGAGACCATTGAATACAATGGGATTTATATATAGAACGCGCTACAAAACGTTCAGGTGTGAACGAGGGCTTAGAATCTGGGCTCCAACTGCCAGACCATTAAATCCAGCCACAGAGAAGCAGGGTGAAATCTCAGCCTTTCGGAGAGGAGGTCTGGAGGATCTAGAAGTGCTCACAGAGAGTCTGCCCGCAGTTTGACTATGTCCATGTACCACGGTTTCCTAGGCAATATGGCAGCAATGAAGATAAACAGAATGCCCTCCATCTCAATTGTGCAAAGGAGGTGAGATGATTTTCAGAGGAGAGTGTTTGAGGGAAGTTATCAAAAGATCCACTGCAAAGGCTGGGGATCCCTGATCCTGCCAACAAACTTGTCAAGTTTGCTATAGAATCAGGATTCCAGAAGGTCAACATGCAGTGTCCCCCCTCTTGTGACAAGGGGCTCAGAACACCTCTGGGAAAAGGGACCATTCTTTGTAGTCCAAATGTTGACAACTGAGGAAGTCCACCTGCCAATTTTCCATGCCTGGAATGTGTATGGCAGACAGGGCCACAACGTGAAGTTCTGCCCAAGTCCCTTTAGCAATGCAACTTCTCGTGCCTCCCTAAGGGTTGATCAGGGCCGTATTTAACGCAGGGCAAAGAGGGCACTTGCCCCGGGCCCAATAAAGGTTGTGGGGCCCGAAGCATCTGCCCCTTGAGCCCGCTGCCCGCAGAAAATTGCCGATCGGATCGCATAGTATCACATAGTGATACATACGGCAATGCCATAACGTTATTTAAAAGAAGAAGTTTTCCCCAGGGAAAGGGGATCC